>NW_028181405.1:385000-421209 GCF_964211825.1 Aythya ferina | reverse complement strand
TTTTGGGGTGTTTTTGAAGTTTTTTGGGGTCTCCGTTGGGATTTAGTTGGCTTCTCGTTGGTCATCATGGTGGAAAATTGTAAATTGTGGATTTTGGAGAACATCAGGTAGGTTTAGGGGAATTTTTGGTGTGGAACTATGTCTTTTGGGGTTTTCTTTCTTTTTGGGGTTGAACCAGTTCTTTTTTTGGGGTGTTTTTGACATTTTTGCTTCTCCGTTGGATTTTGTTGGGTTCTCGTTGGTCGTTAAGGTAAATGGGAGTGGATTGTGGGTTTTGAAGAAGATCAAGTAAGTTTAGGGTGGTTTTGGGAGGAAATTCATAGTTTTGGTTTTTTTTTCTTCTGATCCAGTTATTTTGGTGTGGTTTTAACGTGTTTTGGGGTTTCCGTTGGGTTTTGTTGGATTTCCATCGGGTTTTCTGGTGGTTGGGAATGGATTGTACATTTAGGAGAACATCAGGTAGGTTTAAGGATTATTTTGGGGTTAAATCACGTTTTTTCTTCTGATCCTGTTCGCTTTTGGGGTTTTTTTGTGGTGTTTTGGTGTTTCCGTTGCGTTTCGTTGAGTTCCTAATGGGTTTTCTGGTGGTTGGGTGTGGACTTTGGTATTTGGAGAACTTCAGGTAGGTTTAGGGTGGTTTGGGGGTGGATCCATGGTTTTGGGGGATTTTCTTCCAGTTTTGGGGGTGATGCCGTTCTTGTTTGGGGTGTTTTTGACGTGTTTTGGGGTCTCCGTTGGGTTTTGTTGTGTTTTCCGTGGTCATGGTTGTGGAAAAGCGTAAATTGTGGGTTTTGAAGAACCTCGGGTATGTTTAGAGTTCTTTTGCGGTGGATCTATGGTTTTGGGGGATTTTCTTTTAGTTTTGGGTGTGATCCTGTTCTTTTTCGTGGTGTTTTTCACGTTTTTTTGGGGTGTCCGATGGGTTTTGTTGGGTTTTCCATGGTCATCATGGTGGAAAAGTGTAAATTGTGGGTTTTGGAGAACATCGGGTAGGTTAAGGATGGGTTTGGATTGGATCTATGGTATTTGGGGATTTCTTCTGTTTTCTGGAGGTGTTCCTGTTCTTTTTTGGTTTTTTTATTGACATAGTTTGGGGTCACCGTTTGGTTTCGTTGGTTTTCCTTTGTCATCCTGGTGGAAAATTGTAGATTGTGGGTTTTGGAGAACTTCATGTAGGTTTAGGGGGACTTTTGGGGTGGATTCAAGGTATTTGGGCTTTTCTTCTGTTTTTTGGTGTGATCCCGTTCTTGTTTGGGGTGTTTTTGACGTGTTTTGGGGTCTCCGTTGGGTTTTAGTTGGGTTCTTGTTGGTCATCATGTTGGAAAGTGGTAAATTGTGGATTTTGGAGAACATAGGTGAGTTTAACGTTTTTTTTTGGTGGTGAATCTATGGTTTTGGGGGATTTCTTCTTCTTTTTTAGTGTTTTCTTCTGGTTTTTGGGGCGGTCCCCTTTTTTTGGGGGGATGTTCTTGACGTGTTTTGGGGTCTCCGTTGGGTTTTGTTCGGTTCTTGTTGGTCATTATGTTAAATAGGAGTGGATTGTGGGTTTTGGAGAACATCAGGTAGGTTTAAGATTTTTTGGGGGGTTAAATCACGTTTTTTCTTCTGATCCGGTTCGCTTTTGGGGTGATTTTTTAACGTGTTTTGTGGTTTTCGTTGTGCTTCGTGGAGTTCCTAATGGTTTTTATGGTGGTTGGGAGTGGACTTTAAGATTTGGAGAACATCAGGTATGTTTAGGGTGGTTTTGTATTGGATCCGTGCTTTTTGGGGTTTTCTTTCATTTTGGGGGGTGATCACGTTCTTGTTTGGGGTGTTTTTGACATGTTTTGGGGTCTCCGTTGGGTTTCATTAGGTTTTCCGTTGTCATTATGGTGGAAAAGTGTAAATTGTGGGTTTTGTAGAACATGAGGTAGGTTTAGGGGGACTTTTGGGGTGGATTCATAGTATTTGGGGGATTTTCTTTTTTTTAGGGGGTGATCCTGTTCTTTTTTGGGTTGTTTTGACGTGTATTGGGGTCTCCATTGGGTTTCGTTGGTTTTTCTGTGGTCATGGTGGTGGAAAAAGGTAAATTGCGGGTTTTGATAAACTTCAGGTAGGTTTAGGGGGACTTTTGGGGTGGATTCATGGTATTTGGGGTTTTCTTCTGTTTTTTTTGGGGGGGTGATCCTGTTCTTTTTTGGGTTGTTTTTGACGTCTTTTGGGGTCTCAGTTTGGTTTTGTTGGGTTTTCCGTGGTCATCATGGTGGAAAAGGATAAATTGTGGGTTTTGGAGAACATCAGGTAGGTTTAGGGGGACTTTTGGGGTGGATTCATGGTATTTGGGGTTTTCTTCTGTTTTTTGGGTTGATTCCGTTCTTGTTTGGGTTGTTTTTGACGTGTTTTGTGGTCTCTGTTGTGTTTCGTTGGGTTTTCCGTGGTCATCATGGTGGAAAAGTGTAAATTCTAAGTTTTAGAGAACATCGGGTACTTTTAGGGTCTTTTTTGGGGTGGATCTGTGGTTTTGGGGGATTTTCTTCCAGTTTTGGTGTGATGCAGTTCTTTTTTGGGGTGTTTTTGACGTGTTTTGGGGTCTCCGTTGGGTTTTATTTGGGTTCTTGTTGGTCATCATGGTGGAAAAGTGAAGGTTGTGGGTTTTGGAGAACATCAGGTAGGTTTAGGGGGACTTTTGGGGCAGAGTCATGTTTTTGGGGGTTTCCTTCTGTTTCTTGGGGTGGTCCCGTTGTTTTTTGGGAAATTTTTGAGGTGTTTGGGGTTCTCCGTTGTGTTTTGTTGCGTTCTCTTTGGTCATCATGGTGTAAAATTGTAAATTGTGGGTTTTGGAGAACATCAGGTAGGTTTAGAGTGGTTTGGGGGTGGATCCATGGTTTTGGGGGATTTTCTTCCAGTTTTGGGGGTGATGCCGTTCTTGTTTGGGGTGATTTTGACGTGTTTTGGGGTCTCCGTTGGGTTTCTTTGGGTTTTCTGTGGTCATGGTGGTGGAAAATTGTAAATTGCGGGTTTTGGAGAACTTCAGGTAGGTTTACGGTGTTTTTGGGGTGGATCTATGGTATTTGGGGATTTTCCTCCTGGTTTGGGTGTGATCCCGTTCTTTTTTGGGGTGTTTTTGAAGTTTTTTGGGGTCTCCGTTGGGATTTAGTTGGCTTCTCGTTGGTCATCATGGTGGAAAATTGTAAATTGTGGATTTTGGAGAACATCAGGTAGGTTTAGGGGAATTTTTGGTGTGGAACTATGTCTTTTGGGGTTTTCTTTCTTTTTGGGGTTGAACCAGTTCTTTTTTTGGGGTGTTTTTGACATTTTTTGCTTCTCCGTTGGATTTTGTTGGGTTCTCGTTGGTCGTTAAGGTAAATGGGAGTGGATTGTGGGTTTTGAAGAAGATCAAGTAAGTTTAGGGTGGTTTTGGGAGGAAATTCATAGTTTTGGTTTTTTTTTCTTCTGATCCAGTTATTTTGGTGTGGTTTTAACGTGTTTTGGGGTTTCCGTTGGGTTTTGTTGGATTTCCATCGGGTTTTCTGGTGGTTGGGAATGGATTGTACATTTAGGAGAACATCAGGTAGGTTTAAGGATTATTTTGGGGTTAAATCACGTTTTTTCTTCTGATCCTGTTCGCTTTTGGGGTTTTTTTGTGGTGTTTTGGTGTTTCCGTTGCGTTTCGTTGAGTTCCTAATGGGTTTTCTGGTGGTTGGGTGTGGACTTTGGTATTTGGAGAACTTCAGGTAGGTTTAGGGTGGTTTGGGGGTGGATCCATGGTTTTGGGGGATTTTCTTCCAGTTTTGGGGGTGATGCCGTTCTTGTTTGGGGTGATTTTGACGTGTTTTGGGGTCTCCGTTGGGTTTCTTTGGGTTTTCTGTGGTCATGGTGGTGGAAAATTGTAAATTGCGGGTTTTGGAGAACTTCAGGTAGGTTTACGGTGTTTTTGGGGTGGATCTATGGTATTTGGGGATTTTCCTCCTGGTTTGGGTGTGATCCCGTTCTTTTTTGGGGTGTTTTTGAAGTTTTTTGGGGTCTCCGTTGGGATTTAGTTGGCTTCTCGTTGGTCATCATGGTGGAAAATTGTAAATTGTGGATTTTGGAGAACATCAGGTAGGTTTAGGGGAATTTTTGGTGTGGAACTATGTCTTTTGGGGTTTTCTTTCTTTTTGGGGTTGAACCAGTTCTTTTTTTGGGGTGTTTTTGACATTTTTTGCTTCTCCGTTGGATTTTGTTGGGTTCTCGTTGGTCGTTAAGGTAAATGGGAGTGGATTGTGGGTTTTGAAGAAGATCAAGTAAGTTTAGGGTGGTTTTGGGAGGAAATTCATAGTTTTGGGTTTTTTTTCTTCTGATCCAGTTATTTTGGTGTGGTTTTAACGTGTTTTGGGGTTTCCGTTGGGTTTTGTTGGATTTCCATCGGGTTTTCTGGTGGTTGGGAATGGATTGTACATTTAGGAGAACATCAGGTAGGTTTAAGGATTATTTTGGGGTTAAATCACGTTTTTTCTTCTGATCCTGTTCGCTTTTGGGGTTTTTTTGTGGTGTTTTGGTGTTTCCGTTGCGTTTCGTTGAGTTCCTAATGGGTTTTCTGGTGGTTGGGTGTGGACTTTGGTATTTGGAGAACTTCAGGTAGGTTTAGGGTGGTTTGGGGGTGGATCCATGGTTTTGGGGGATTTTCTTCCAGTTTTGGGGGTGATGCCGTTCTTGTTTGGGGTGTTTTTGACGTGTTTTGGGGTCTCCGTTGGGTTTTGTTGTGTTTTCCGTGGTCATGGTTGTGGAAAAGCGTAAATTGTGGGTTTTGAAGAACCTCGGGTATGTTTAGAGTTCTTTTGCGGTGGATCTATGGTTTTGGGGGATTTTCTTTTAGTTTTGGGTGTGATCCTGTTCTTTTTCGTGGTGTTTTTCACGTTTTTTTGGGGTGTCCGATGGGTTTTGTTGGGTTTTCCATGGTCATCATGGTGGAAAAGTGTAAATTGTGGGTTTTGGAGAACATCGGGTAGGTTAAGGATGGGTTTGGATTGGATCTATGGTATTTGGGGATTTCTTCTGTTTTCTGGAGGTGTTCCTGTTCTTTTTTGGGTTTTTTATTGACATAGTTTGGGGTCACCGTTTGGTTTCGTTGGTTTTCCTTTGTCATCCTGGTGGAAAATTGTAGATTGTGGGTTTTGGAGAACTTCATGTAGGTTTAGGGGGACTTTTGGGGTGGATTCAAGGTATTTGGGCTTTTCTTCTGTTTTTTGGTGTGATCCCGTTCTTGTTTGGGGTGTTTTTGACGTGTTTTGGGGTCTCCATTGGGTTTTAGTTGGGTTCTTGTTGGTCATCATGTTGGAAAGTGGTAAATTGTGGATTTTGGAGAACATAGGTGAGTTTAACGTTTTTTTTTGGTGGTGAATCTATGGTTTTGGGGGATTTCTTCTTTTTTTTAGTGTTTTCTTCTGGTTTTGGGGCGGTCCCCTTTTTTTTGGGGGGGATGTTCTTGACGTGTTTTGGGGTCTCCGTTGGGTTTTGTTCGGTTCTTGTTGGTCATTATGTTAAATAGGAGTGGATTGTGGGTTTTGGAGAACATCAGGTAGGTTTAAGATTTTTTTGGGGGTTAAATCACGTTTTTTCTTCTGATCCGGTTCGCTTTTGGGGTGATTTTTTAACGTGTTTTGTGGTTTTCGTTGTGCTTCGTGGAGTTCCTAATGGTTTTTATGGTGGTTGGGAGTGGACTTTAAGATTTGGAGAACATCAGGTATGTTTAGGGTGGTTTTGTATTGGATCCGTGCTTTTTGGGGTTTTCTTTCATTTTGGGGGGTGATCACGTTCTTGTTTGGGGTGTTTTTGACATGTTTTGGGGTCTCCGTTGGGTTTCATTAGGTTTTCCGTTGTCATTATGGTGGAAAAGTGTAAATTGTGGGTTTTGTAGAACATGAGGTAGGTTTAGGGGGACTTTTGGGGTGGATTCATAGTATTTGGGGGATTTTCTTTTTTTTAGGGGGTGATCCTGTTCTTTTTTGGGTTGTTTTGACGTGTATTGGGGTCTCCATTGGGTTTCGTTGGTTTTTCTGTGGTCATGGTGGTGGAAAAAGGTAAATTGCGGGTTTTGATAAACTTCAGGTAGGTTTAGGGGGACTTTTGGGGTGGATTCATGGTATTTGGGGTTTTCTTCTGTTTTTTTGGGGGGGTGATCCTGTTCTTTTTTGGGTTGTTTTTGACGTCTTTTGGGGTCTCAGTTTGGTTTTGTTGGGTTTTCCGTGGTCATCATGGTGGAAAAGGATAAATTGTGGGTTTTGGAGAACATCAGGTAGGTTTAGGGGGACTTTTGGGGTGGATTCATGGTATTTGGGGTTTTCTTCTGTTTTTTGGGTTGATTCCGTTCTTGTTTGGGTTGTTTTTGACGTGTTTTGTGGTCTCTGTTGTGTTTCGTTGGGTTTTCCGTGGTCATCATGGTGGAAAAGTGTAAATTCTAAGTTTTAGAGAACATCGGGTACTTTTAGGGTCTTTTTGGGGTGGATCTGTGGTTTTGGGGGATTTTCTTCCAGTTTTGGTGTGATGCAGTTCTTTTTTGGGGTGTTTTTGACGTGTTTTGGGGTCTCCGTTGGGTTTTATTTGGGTTCTTGTTGGTCATCATGGTGGAAAAGTGAAGGTTGTGGGTTTTGGAGAACATCAGGTAGGTTTAGGGGGACTTTTGGGGCAGAGTCATGTTTTTGGGGGTTTCCTTCTGTTTCTTGGGGTGGTCCCGTTGTTTTTTGGGAAATTTTTGAGGTGTTTGGGGTTCTCCGTTGTGTTTTGTTGCGTTCTCTTTGGTCATCATGGTGTAAAATTGTAAATTGTGGGTTTTGGAGAACATCAGGTAGGTTTAGAGTGGTTTGGGGGTGGATCCATGGTTTTGGGGGATTTTCTTCCAGTTTTGGGGGTGATGCCGTTCTTGTTTGGGGTGATTTTGACGTGTTTTGGGGTCTCCGTTGGGTTTCTTTGGGTTTTCTGTGGTCATGGTGGTGGAAAATTGTAAATTGCGGGTTTTGGAGAACTTCAGGTAGGTTTACGGTGTTTTTGGGGTGGATCTATGGTATTTGGGGATTTTCCTCCTGGTTTGGGTGTGATCCCGTTCTTTTTTGGGGTGTTTTTGAAGTTTTTTGGGGTCTCCGTTGGGATTTAGTTGGCTTCTCGTTGGTCATCATGGTGGAAAATTGTAAATTGTGGATTTTGGAGAACATCAGGTAGGTTTAGGGGAATTTTTGGTGTGGAACTATGTCTTTTGGGGTTTTCTTTCTTTTTGGGGTTGAACCAGTTCTTTTTTTGGGGTGTTTTTGACATTTTTTGCTTCTCCGTTGGATTTTGTTGGGTTCTCGTTGGTCGTTAAGGTAAATGGGAGTGGATTGTGGGTTTTGAAGAAGATCAAGTAAATTTAGGGTGGTTTTGGGAGGAAATTCATAGTTTTGGTTTTTTTTTCTTCTGATCCAGTTATTTTGGTGTGGTTTTAACGTGTTTTGGGGTTTCCGTTGGGTTTTGTTGGATTTCCATCGGGTTTTCTGGTGGTTGGGAATGGATTGTACATTTAGGAGAACATCAGGTAGGTTTAAGGATTATTTTGGGGTTAAATCACGTTTTTTCTTCTGATCCTGTTCGCTTTTGGGGTTTTTTTGTGGTGTTTTGGTGTTTCCGTTGCGTTTCGTTGAGTTCCTAATGGGTTTTCTGGTGGTTGGGTGTGGACTTTGGTATTTGGAGAACTTCAGGTAGGTTTAGGGTGGTTTGGGGGTGGATCCATGGTTTTGGGGGATTTTCTTCCAGTTTTGGGGGTGATGCCGTTCTTGTTTGGGGTGATTTTGACGTGTTTTGGGGTCTCCGTTGGGTTTCTTTGGGTTTTCTGTGGTCATGGTGGTGGAAAATTGTAAATTGCGGGTTTTGGAGAACTTCAGGTAGGTTTACGGTGTTTTTGGGGTGGATCTATGGTATTTGGGGATTTTCCTCCTGGTTTGGGTGTGATCCCGTTCTTTTTTGGGGTGTTTTTGAAGTTTTTTGGGGTCTCCGTTGGGATTTAGTTGGCTTCTCGTTGGTCATCATGGTGGAAAATTGTAAATTGTGGATTTTGGAGAACATCAGGTAGGTTTAGGGGAATTTTTGGTGTGGAACTATGTCTTTTGGGGTTTTCTTTCTTTTTGGGGTTGAACCAGTTCTTTTTTTGGGGTGTTTTTGACATTTTTTGCTTCTCCGTTGGATTTTGTTGGGTTCTCGTTGGTCGTTAAGGTAAATGGGAGTGGATTGTGGGTTTTGAAGAAGATCAAGTAAGTTTAGGGTGGTTTTGGGAGGAAATTCATAGTTTTGGGTTTTTTTTCTTCTGATCCAGTTATTTTGGTGTGGTTTTAACGTGTTTTGGGGTTTCCGTTGGGTTTTGTTGGATTTCCATCGGGTTTTCTGGTGGTTGGGAATGGATTGTACATTTAGGAGAACATCAGGTAGGTTTAAGGATTATTTTGGGGTTAAATCACGTTTTTTCTTCTGATCCTGTTCGCTTTTGGGGTTTTTTTGTGGTGTTTTGGTGTTTCCGTTGCGTTTCGTTGAGTTCCTAATGGGTTTTCTGGTGGTTGGGTGTGGACTTTGGTATTTGGAGAACTTCAGGTAGGTTTAGGGTGGTTTGGGGGTGGATCCATGGTTTTGGGGGATTTTCTTCCAGTTTTGGGGGTGATGCCGTTCTTGTTTGGGGTGTTTTTGACGTGTTTTGGGGTCTCCGTTGGGTTTTGTTGTGTTTTCCGTGGTCATGGTTGTGGAAAAGCGTAAATTGTGGGTTTTGAAGAACCTCGGGTATGTTTAGAGTTCTTTTGCGGTGGATCTATGGTTTTGGGGGATTTTCTTTTAGTTTTGGGTGTGATCCTGTTCTTTTTCGTGGTGTTTTTCACGTTTTTTTGGGGTGTCCGATGGGTTTTGTTGGGTTTTCCATGGTCATCATGGTGGAAAAGTGTAAATTGTGGGTTTTGGAGAACATCGGGTAGGTTAAGGATGGGTTTGGATTGGATCTATGGTATTTGGGGATTTCTTCTGTTTTCTGGAGGTGTTCCTGTTCTTTTTTGGTTTTTTTATTGACATAGTTTGGGGTCACCGTTTGGTTTCGTTGGTTTTCCTTTGTCATCCTGGTGGAAAATTGTAGATTGTGGGTTTTGGAGAACTTCATGTAGGTTTAGGGGGACTTTTGGGGTGGATTCAAGGTATTTGGGCTTTTCTTCTGTTTTTTGGTGTGATCCCGTTCTTGTTTGGGGTGTTTTTGACGTGTTTTGGGGTCTCCATTGGGTTTTAGTTGGGTTCTTGTTGGTCATCATGTTGGAAAGTGGTAAATTGTGGATTTTGGAGAACATAGGTGAGTTTAACGTTTTTTTTTGGTGGTGAATCTATGGTTTTGGGGGATTTCTTCTTTTTTTTAGTGTTTTCTTCTGGTTTTGGGGCGGTCCCCTTTTTTTTGGGGGGGATGTTCTTGACGTGTTTTGGGGTCTCCGTTGGGTTTTGTTCGGTTCTTGTTGGTCATTATGTTAAATAGGAGTGGATTGTGGGTTTTGGAGAACATCAGGTAGGTTTAAGATTTTTTTGGGGGTTAAATCACGTTTTTTCTTCTGATCCGGTTCGCTTTTGGGGTGATTTTTTAACGTGTTTTGTGGTTTTCGTTGTGCTTCGTGGAGTTCCTAATGGTTTTTATGGTGGTTGGGAGTGGACTTTAAGATTTGGAGAACATCAGGTATGTTTAGGGTGGTTTTGTATTGGATCCGTGCTTTTTGGGGTTTTCTTTCATTTTGGGGGGTGATCACGTTCTTGTTTGGGGTGTTTTTGACATGTTTTGGGGTCTCCGTTGGGTTTCATTAGGTTTTCCGTTGTCATTATGGTGGAAAAGTGTAAATTGTGGGTTTTGTAGAACATGAGGTAGGTTTAGGGGGACTTTTGGGGTGGATTCATAGTATTTGGGGGATTTTCTTTTTTTTAGGGGGTGATCCTGTTCTTTTTTGGGTTGTTTTGACGTGTATTGGGGTCTCCATTGGGTTTCGTTGGTTTTTCTGTGGTCATGGTGGTGGAAAAAGGTAAATTGCGGGTTTTGATAAACTTCAGGTAGGTTTAGGGGGACTTTTGGGGTGGATTCATGGTATTTGGGGTTTTCTTCTGTTTTTTTGGGGGGGTGATCCTGTTCTTTTTTGGGTTGTTTTTGACGTCTTTTGGGGTCTCAGTTTGGTTTTGTTGGGTTTTCCGTGGTCATCATGGTGGAAAAGGATAAATTGTGGGTTTTGGAGAACATCAGGTAGGTTTAGGGGGACTTTTGGGGTGGATTCATGGTATTTGGGGTTTTCTTCTGTTTTTTGGGTTGATTCCGTTCTTGTTTGGGTTGTTTTTGACGTGTTTTGTGGTCTCTGTTGTGTTTCGTTGGGTTTTCCGTGGTCATCATGGTGGAAAAGTGTAAATTCTAAGTTTTAGAGAACATCGGGTACTTTTAGGGTCTTTTTGGGGTGGATCTGTGGTTTTGGGGGATTTTCTTCCAGTTTTGGTGTGATGCAGTTCTTTTTTGGGGTGTTTTTGACGTGTTTTGGGGTCTCCGTTGGGTTTTATTTGGGTTCTTGTTGGTCATCATGGTGGAAAAGTGAAGGTTGTGGGTTTTGGAGAACATCAGGTAGGTTTAGGGGGACTTTTGGGGCAGAGTCATGTTTTTGGGGGTTTCCTTCTGTTTCTTGGGGTGGTCCCGTTGTTTTTTGGGAAATTTTTGAGGTGTTTGGGGTTCTCCGTTGTGTTTTGTTGCGTTCTCTTTGGTCATCATGGTGTAAAATTGTAAATTGTGGGTTTTGGAGAACATCAGGTGGGTTTAGAGTGGTTTGGGGGTGGATCCATGGTTTTGGGGGATTTTCTTCCAGTTTTGGGGGTGATGCCGTTCTTGTTTGGGGTGATTTTGACGTGTTTTGGGGTCTCCGTTGGGTTTCTTTGGGTTTTCTGTGGTCATGGTGGTGGAAAATTGTAAATTGCGGGTTTTGGAGAACTTCAGGTAGGTTTACGGTGTTTTTGGGGTGGATCTATGGTATTTGGGGATTTTCCTCCTGGTTTGGGTGTGATCCCGTTCTTTTTTGGGGTGTTTTTGAAGTTTTTTGGGGTCTCCGTTGGGATTTAGTTGGCTTCTCGTTGGTCATCATGGTGGAAAATTGTAAATTGTGGATTTTGGAGAACATCAGGTAGGTTTAGGGGAATTTTTGGTGTGGAACTATGTCTTTTGGGGTTTTCTTTCTTTTTGGGGTTGAACCAGTTCTTTTTTTGGGGTGTTTTTGACATTTTTTGCTTCTCCGTTGGATTTTGTTGGGTTCTCGTTGGTCGTTAAGGTAAATGGGAGTGGATTGTGGGTTTTGAAGAAGATCAAGTAAGTTTAGGGTGGTTTTGGGAGGAAATTCATAGTTTTGTTTTTTTTTTCTTCTGATCCAGTTATTTTGGTGTGGTTTTAACGTGTTTTGGGGTTTCCGTTGGGTTTTGTTGGATTTCCATCGGGTTTTCTGGTGGTTGGGAATGGATTGTACATTTAGGAGAACATCAGGTAGGTTTAAGGATTATTTTGGGGTTAAATCACGTTTTTTCTTCTGATCCTGTTCGCTTTTGGGGTTTTTTTGTGGTGTTTTGGTGTTTCCGTTGCGTTTCGTTGAGTTCCTAATGGGTTTTCTGGTGGTTGGGTGTGGACTTTGGTATTTGGAGAACTTCAGGTAGGTTTAGGGTGGTTTGGGGGTGGATCCATGGTTTTGGGGGATTTTCTTCCAGTTTTGGGGGTGATGCCGTTCTTGTTTGGGGTGTTTTTGACGTGTTTTGGGGTCTCCGTTGGGTTTTGTTGTGTTTTCCGTGGTCATGGTTGTGGAAAAGCGTAAATTGTGGGTTTTGAAGAACCTCGGGTATGTTTAGAGTTCTTTTGCGGTGGATCTATGGTTTTGGGGGATTTTCTTTTAGTTTTGGGTGTGATCCTGTTCTTTTTCGTGGTGTTTTTCACGTTTTTTTGGGGTGTCCGATGGGTTTTGTTGGGTTTTCCATGGTCATCATGGTGGAAAAGTGTAAATTGTGGGTTTTGGAGAACATCGGGTAGGTTAAGGATGGGTTTGGATTGGATCTATGGTATTTGGGGATTTCTTCTGTTTTCTGGAGGTGTTCCTGTTCTTTTTTGGTTTTTTTATTGACATAGTTTGGGGTCACCGTTTGGTTTCGTTGGTTTTCCTTTGTCATCCTGGTGGAAAATTGTAGATTGTGGGTTTTGGAGAACTTCATGTAGGTTTAGGGGGACTTTTGGGGTGGATTCAAGGTATTTGGGCTTTTCTTCTGTTTTTTGGTGTGATCCCGTTCTTGTTTGGGGTGTTTTTGACGTGTTTTGGGGTCTCCGTTGGGTTTTAGTTGGGTTCTTGTTGGTCATCATGTTGGAAAGTGGTAAATTGTGGATTTTGGAGAACATAGGTGAGTTTAACGTTTTTTTTTGGTGGTGAATCTATGGTTTTGGGGGATTTCTTCTTCTTTTTTAGTGTTTTCTTCTGGTTTTGGGGCGGTCCCCTTTTTTTGGGGGGGATGTTCTTGACGTGTTTTGGGGTCTCCGTTGGGTTTTGTTCGGTTCTTGTTGGTCATTATGTTAAATAGGAGTGGATTGTGGGTTTTGGAGAACATCAGGTAGGTTTAAGATTTTTTTGGGGGTTAAATCACGTTTTTTCTTCTGATCCGGTTCGCTTTTGGGGTGATTTTTTAACGTGTTTTGTGGTTTTCGTTGTGCTTCGTGGAGTTCCTAATGGTTTTTATGGTGGTTGGGAGTGGACTTTAAGATTTGGAGAACATCAGGTATGTTTAGGGTGGTTTTGTATTGGATCCGTGCTTTTTGGGGTTTTCTTTCATTTTGGGGGGTGATCACGTTCTTGTTTGGGGTGTTTTTGACATGTTTTGGGGTCTCCGTTGGGTTTCATTAGGTTTTCCGTTGTCATTATGGTGGAAAAGTGTAAATTGTGGGTTTTGTAGAACATGAGGTAGGTTTAGGGGGACTTTTGGGGTGGATTCATAGTATTTGGGGGATTTTCTTTTTTTTAGGGGGTGATCCTGTTCTTTTTTGGGTTGTTTTGACGTGTATTGGGGTCTCCATTGGGTTTCGTTGGTTTTTCTGTGGTCATGGTGGTGGAAAAAGGTAAATTGCGGGTTTTGATAAACTTCAGGTAGGTTTAGGGGGACTTTTGGGGTGGATTCATGGTATTTGGGGTTTTCTTCTGTTTTTTTTGGGGGGGTGATCCTGTTCTTTTTTGGGTTGTTTTTGACGTCTTTTGGGGTCTCAGTTTGGTTTTGTTGGGTTTTCCGTGGTCATCATGGTGGAAAAGGATAAATTGTGGGTTTTGGAGAACATCAGGTAGGTTTAGGGGGACTTTTGGGGTGGATTCATGGTATTTGGGGTTTTCTTCTGTTTTTTGGGTTGATTCCGTTCTTGTTTGGGTTGTTTTTGACGTGTTTTGTGGTCTCTGTTGTGTTTCGTTGGGTTTTCCGTGGTCATCATGGTGGAAAAGTGTAAATTCTAAGTTTTAGAGAACATCGGGTACTTTTAGGGTCTTTTTGGGGTGGATCTGTGGTTTTGGGGGATTTTCTTCCAGTTTTGGTGTGATGCAGTTCTTTTTTGGGGTGTTTTTGACGTGTTTTGGGGTCTCCGTTGGGTTTTATTTGGGTTCTTGTTGGTCATCATGGTGGAAAAGTGAAGGTTGTGGGTTTTGGAGAACATCAGGTAGGTTTAGGGGGACTTTTGGGGCAGAGTCATGTTTTTGGGGGTTTCCTTCTGTTTCTTGGGGTGGTCCCGTTGTTTTTTGGGAAATTTTTGAGGTGTTTGGGGTTCTCCGTTGTGTTTTGTTGCGTTCTCTTTGGTCATCATGGTGTAAAATTGTAAATTGTGGGTTTTGGAGAACATCAGGTAGGTTTAGAGTGGTTTGGGGGTGGATCCATGGTTTTGGGGGATTTTCTTCCAGTTTTGGGGGTGATGCCGTTCTTGTTTGGGGTGATTTTGACGTGTTTTGGGGTCTCCGTTGGGTTTCTTTGGGTTTTCTGTGGTCATGGTGGTGGAAAATTGTAAATTGCGGGTTTTGGAGAACTTCAGGTAGGTTTACGGTGTTTTTGGGGTGGATCTATGGTATTTGGGGATTTTCCTCCTGGTTTGGGTGTGATCCCGTTCTTTTTTGGGGTGTTTTTGAAGTTTTTTGGGGTCTCCGTTGGGATTTAGTTGGCTTCTCGTTGGTCATCATGGTGGAAAATTGTAAATTGTGGATTTTGGAGAACATCAGGTAGGTTTAGGGGAATTTTTGGTGTGGAACTATGTCTTTTGGGGTTTTCTTTCTTTTTGGGGTTGAACCAGTTCTTTTTTTGGGGTGTTTTTGACATTTTTTGCTTCTCCGTTGGATTTTGTTGGGTTCTCGTTGGTCGTTAAGGTAAATGGGAGTGGATTGTGGGTTTTGAAGAAGATCAAGTAAGTTTAGGGTGGTTTTGGGAGGAAATTCATAGTTTTGGGTTTTTTTTCTTCTGATCCAGTTATTTTGGTGTGGTTTTAACGTGTTTTGGGGTTTCCGTTGGGTTTTGTTGGATTTCCATCGGGTTTTCTGGTGGTTGGGAATGGATTGTACATTTAGGAGAACATCAGGTAGGTTTAAGGATTATTTTGGGGTTAAATCACGTTTTTTCTTCTGATCCTGTTCGCTTTTGGGTTTTTTTTTGTGGTGTTTTGGTGTTTCCGTTGCGTTTCGTTGAGTTCCTAATGGGTTTTCTGGTGGTTGGGTGTGGACTTTGGTATTTGGAGAACTTCAGGTAGGTTTAGGGTGGTTTGGGGGTGGATCCATGGTTTTGGGGGATTTTCTTCCAGTTTTGGGGGTGATGCCGTTCTTGTTTGGGGTGATTTTGACGTGTTTTGGGGTCTCCGTTGGGTTTCTTTGGGTTTTCTGTGGTCATGGTGGTGGAAAATTGTAAATTGCGGGTTTTGGAGAACTTCAGGTAGGTTTACGGTGTTTTTGGGGTGGATCTATGGTATTTGGGGATTTTCCTCCTGGTTTGGGTGTGATCCCGTTCTTTTTTGGGGTGTTTTTGAAGTTTTTTGGGGTCTCCGTTGGGATTTAGTTGGCTTCTCGTTGGTCATCATGGTGGAAAATTGTAAATTGTGGATTTTGGAGAACATCAGGTAGGTTTAGGGGAATTTTTGGTGTGGAACTATGTCTTTTGGGGTTTTCTTTCTTTTTGGGGTTGAACCAGTTCTTTTTTTGGGGTGTTTTTGACATTTTTTGCTTCTCCGTTGGATTTTGTTGGGTTCTCGTTGGTCGTTAAGGTAAATGGGAGTGGATTGTGGGTTTTGAAGAAGATCAAGTAAGTTTAGGGTGGTTTTGGGAGGAAATTCATAGTTTTGGGTTTTTTTTCTTCTGATCCAGTTATTTTGGTGTGGTTTTAACGTGTTTTGGGGTTTCCGTTGGGTTTTGTTGGATTTCCATCGGGTTTTCTGGTGGTTGGGAATGGATTGTACATTTAGGAGAACATCAGGTAGGTTTAAGGATTATTTTGGGGTTAAATCACGTTTTTTCTTCTGATCCTGTTCGCTTTTGGGGTTTTTTTGTGGTGTTTTGGTGTTTCCGTTGCGTTTCGTTGAGTTCCTAATGGGTTTTCTGGTGGTTGGGTGTGGACTTTGGTATTTGGAGAACTTCAGGTAGGTTTAGGGTGGTTTGGGGGTGGATCCATGGTTTTGGGGGATTTTCTTCCAGTTTTGGGGGTGATGCCGTTCTTGTTTGGGGTGTTTTTGACGTGTTTTGGGGTCTCCGTTGGGTTTCTTTGGGTTTTCTGTGGTCATGGTGGTGGAAAATTGTAAATTGCGGGTTTTGGAGAACTTCAGGTAGGTTTACGGTGTTTTTGGGGTGGATCTATGGTATTTGGGGATTTTCCTCCTGGTTTGGGTGTGATCCCGTTCTTTTTTGGGGTGTTTTTGAAGTTTTTTGGGGTCTCCGTTGGGATTTAGTTGGCTTCTCGTTGGTCATCATGGTGGAAAATTGTAAATTGTGGATTTTGGAGAACATCAGGTAGGTTTAGGGGAATTTTTGGTGTGGAACTATGTCTTTTGGGGTTTTCTTTCTTTTTGGGGTTGAACCAGTTCTTTTTTTGGGGTGTTTTTGACATTTTTTGCTTCTCCGTTGGATTTTGTTGGGTTCTCGTTGGTCGTTAAGGTAAATGGGAGTGGATTGTGGGTTTTGAAGAAGATCAAGTAAGTTTAGGGTGGTTTTGGGAGGAAATTCATAGTTTTGGGTTTTTTTTCTTCTGATCCAGTTATTTTGGTGTGGTTTTAACGTGTTTTGGGGTTTCCGTTGGGTTTTGTTGGATTTCCATCGGGTTTTCTGGTGGTTGGGAATGGATTGTACATTTAGGAGAACATCAGGTAGGTTTAAGGATTATTTTGGGGTTAAATCACGTTTTTTCTTCTGATCCTGTTCGCTTTTGGGGTTTTTTTGTGGTGTTTTGGTGTTTCCGTTGCGTTTCGTTGAGTTCCTAATGGGTTTTCTGGTGGTTGGGTGTGGACTTTGGTATTTGGAGAACTTCAGGTAGGTTTAGGGTGGTTTGGGGGTGGATCCATGGTTTTGGGGGATTTTCTTCCAGTTTTGGGGGTGATGCCGTTCTTGTTTGGGGTGTTTTTGACGTGTTTTGGGGTCTCCGTTGGGTTTTGTTGTGTTTTCCGTGGTCATGGTTGTGGAAAAGCGTAAATTGTGGGTTTTGAAGAACCTCGGGTATGTTTAGAGTTCTTTTGCGGTGGATCTATGGTTTTGGGGGATTTTCTTTTAGTTTTGGGTGTGATCCTGTTCTTTTTCGTGGTGTTTTTCACGTTTTTTTGGGGTGTCCGATGGGTTTTGTTGGGTTTTCCATGGTCATCATGGTGGAAAAGTGTAAATTGTGGGTTTTGGAGAACATCGGGTAGGTTAAGGATGGGTTTGGATTGGATCTATGGTATTTGGGGATTTCTTCTGTTTTCTGGAGGTGTTCCTGTTCTTTTTTGGGTTTTTTATTGACATAGTTTGGGGTCACCGTTTGGTTTCGTTGGTTTTCCTTTGTCATCCTGGTGGAAAATTGTAGATTGTGGGTTTTGGAGAACTTCATGTAGGTTTAGGGGGACTTTTGGGGTGGATTCAAGGTATTTGGGCTTTTCTTCTGTTTTTTGGTGTGATCCCGTTCTTGTTTGGGGTGTTTTTGACGTGTTTTGGGGTCTCCATTGGGTTTTAGTTGGGTTCTTGTTGGTCATCATGTTGGAAAGTGGTAAATTGTGGATTTTGGAGAACATAGGTGAGTTTAACGTTTTTTTTTGGTGGTGAATCTATGGTTTTGGGGGATTTCTTCTTTTTTTTAGTGTTTTCTTCTGGTTTTGGGGCGGTCCCCTTTTTTTGGGGGGGGATGTTCTTGACGTGTTTTGGGGTCTCCGTTGGGTTTTGTTCGGTTCTTGTTGGTCATTATGTTAAATAGGAGTGGATTGTGGGTTTTGGAGAACATCAGGTAGGTTTAAGATTTTTTTGGGGGTTAAATCACGTTTTTTCTTCTGATCCGGTTCGCTTTTGGGGTGATTTTTTAACGTGTTTTGTGGTTTTCGTTGTGCTTCGTGGAGTTCCTAATGGTTTTTATGGTGGTTGGGAGTGGACTTTAAGATTTGGAGAACATCAGGTATGTTTAGGGTGGTTTTGTATTGGATCCGTGCTTTTTGGGGTTTTCTTTCATTTTGGGGGGTGATCACGTTCTTGTTTGGGGTGTTTTTGACATGTTTTGGGGTCTCCGTTGGGTTTCATTAGGTTTTCCGTTGTCATTATGGTGGAAAAGTGTAAATTGTGGGTTTTGTAGAACATGAGGTAGGTTTAGGGGGACTTTTGGGGTGGATTCATAGTATTTGGGGGATTTTCTTTTTTTTAGGGGGTGATCCTGTTCTTTTTTGGGTTGTTTTGACGTGTATTGGGGTCTCCATTGGGTTTCGTTGGTTTTTCTGTGGTCATGGTGGTGGAAAAAGGTAAATTGCGGGTTTTGATAAACTTCAGGTAGGTTTAGGGGGACTTTTGGGGTGGATTCATGGTATTTGGGGTTTTCTTCTGTTTTTTTGGGGGGGTGATCCTGTTCTTTTTTGGGTTGTTTTTGACGTCTTTTGGGGTCTCAGTTTGGTTTTGTTGGGTTTTCCGTGGTCATCATGGTGGAAAAGGATAAATTGTGGGTTTTGGAGAACATCAGGTAGGTTTAGGGGGACTTTTGGGGTGGATTCATGGTATTTGGGGTTTTCTTCTGTTTTTTGGGTTGATTCCGTTCTTGTTTGGGTTGTTTTTGACGTGTTTTGTGGTCTCTGTTGTGTTTCGTTGGGTTTTCCGTGGTCATCATGGTGGAAAAGTGTAAATTCTAAGTTTTAGAGAACATCGGGTACTTTTAGGGTCTTTTTGGGGTGGATCTGTGGTTTTGGGGGATTTTCTTCCAGTTTTGGTGTGATGCAGTTCTTTTTTGGGGTGTTTTTGACGTGTTTTGGGGTCTCCGTTGGGTTTTATTTGGGTTCTTGTTGGTCATCATGGTGGAAAAGTGAAGGTTGTGGGTTTTGGAGAACATCAGGTAGGTTTAGGGGGACTTTTGGGGCAGAGTCATGTTTTTGGGGGTTTCCTTCTGTTTCTTGGGGTGGTCCCGTTGTTTTTTGGGAAATTTTTGAGGTGTTTGGGGTTCTCCGTTGTGTTTTGTTGCGTTCTCTTTGGTCATCATGGTGTAAAATTGTAAATTGTGGGTTTTGGAGAACATCAGGTAGGTTTAGAGTGGTTTGGGGGTGGATCCATGGTTTTGGGGGATTTTCTTCCAGTTTTGGGGGTGATGCCGTTCTTGTTTGGGGTGATTTTGACGTGTTTTGGGGTCTCCGTTGGGTTTCTTTGGGTTTTCTGTGGTCATGGTGGTGGAAAATTGTAAATTGCGGGTTTTGGAGAACTTCAGGTAGGTTTACGGTGTTTTTGGGGTGGATCTATGGTATTTGGGGATTTTCCTCCTGGTTTGGGTGTGATCCCGTTCTTTTTTGGGGTGTTTTTGAAGTTTTTTGGGGTCTCCGTTGGGATTTAGTTGGCTTCTCGTTGGTCATCATGGTGGAAAATTGTAAATTGTGGATTTTGGAGAACATCAGGTAGGTTTAGGGGAATTTTTGGTGTGGAACTATGTCTTTTGGGGTTTTCTTTCTTTTTGGGGTTGAACCAGTTCTTTTTTTGGGGTGTTTTTGACATTTTTTGCTTCTCCGTTGGATTTTGTTGGGTTCTCGTTGGTCGTTAAGGTAAATGGGAGTGGATTGTGGGTTTTGAAGAAGATCAAGTAAGTTTAGGGTGGTTTTGGGAGGAAATTCATAGTTTTGGGTTTTTTTTCTTCTGATCCAGTTATTTTGGTGTGGTTTTAACGTGTTTTGGGGTTTCCGTTGGGTTTTGTTGGATTTCCATCGGGTTTTCTGGTGGTTGGGAATGGATTGTACATTTAGGAGAACATCAGGTAGGTTTAAGGATTATTTTGGGGTTAAATCACGTTTTTTCTTCTGATCCTGTTCGCTTTTGGGGTTTTTTTGTGGTGTTTTGGTGTTTCCGTTGCGTTTCGTTGAGTTCCTAATGGGTTTTCTGGTGGTTGGGTGTGGACTTTGGTATTTGGAGAACTTCAGGTAGGTTTAGGGTGGTTTGGGGGTGGATCCATGGTTTTGGGGGATTTTCTTCCAGTTTTGGGGGTGATGCCGTTCTTGTTTGGGGTGTTTTTGACGTGTTTTGGGGTCTCCGTTGGGTTTTGTTGTGTTTTCCGTGGTCATGGTTGTGGAAAAGCGTAAATTGTGGGTTTTGAAGAACCTCGGGTATGTTTAGAGTTCTTTTGCGGTGGATCTATGGTTTTGGGGGATTTTCTTTTAGTTTTGGGTGTGATCCTGTTCTTTTTCGTGGTGTTTTTCACGTTTTTTTGGGGTGTCCGATGGGTTTTGTTGGGTTTTCCATGGTCATCATGGTGGAAAAGTGTAAATTGTGGGTTTTGGAGAACATCGGGTAGGTTAAGGATGGGTTTGGATTGGATCTATGGTATTTGGGGATTTCTTCTGTTTTCTGGAGGTGTTCCTGTTCTTTTTTGGGTTTTTTATTGGCATAGTTTGGGGTCACCGTTTGGTTTCGTTGGTTTTCCTTTGTCATCCTGGTGGAAAATTGTAGATTGTGGGTTTTGGAGAACTTCATGTAGGTTTAGGGGGACTTTTGGGGTGGATTCAAGGTATTTGGGCTTTTCTTCTGTTTTTTGGTGTGATCCCGTTCTTGTTTGGGGTGTTTTTGACGTGTTTTGGGGTCTCCGTTGGGTTTTAGTTGGGTTCTTGTTGGTCATCATGTTGGAAAGTGGTAAATTGTGGATTTTGGAGAACATAGGTGAGTTTAACGTTTTTTTTTGGTGGTGAATCTATGGTTTTGGGGGATTTCTTCTTTTTTTTAGTGTTTTCTTCTGGTTTTGGGGCGGTCCCCTTTTTTTTGGGGGGGATGTTCTTGACGTGTTTTGGGGTCTCCGTTGGGTTTTGTTCGGTTCTTGTTGGTCATTATGTTAAATAGGAGTGGATTGTGGGTTTTGGAGAACATCAGGTAGGTTTAAGATTTTTTTGGGGGTTAAATCACGTTTTTTCTTCTGATCCGGTTCGCTTTTGGGGTGATTTTTTAACGTGTTTTGTGGTTTTCGTTGTGCTTCGTGGAGTTCCTAATGGTTTTTATGGTGGTTGGGAGTGGACTTTAAGATTTGGAGAACATCAGGTATGTTTAGGGTGGTTTTGTATTGGATCCGTGCTTTTTGGGGTTTTCTTTCATTTTGGGGGGTGATCACGTTCTTGTTTGGGGTGTTTTTGACATGTTTTGGGGTCTCCGTTGGGTTTCATTAGGTTTTCCGTTGTCATTATGGTGGAAAAGTGTAAATTGTGGGTTTTGTAGAACATGAGGTAGGTTTAGGGGGACTTTTGGGGTGGATTCATAGTATTTGGGGGATTTTCTTTTTTTTAGGGGGTGATCCTGTTCTTTTTTGGGTTGTTTTGACGTGTATTGGGGTCTCCATTGGGTTTCGTTGGTTTTTCTGTGGTCATGGTGGTGGAAAAAGGTAAATTGCGGGTTTTGATAAACTTCAGGTAGGTTTAGGGGGACTTTTGGGGTGGATTCATGGTATTTGGGGTTTTCTTCTGTTTTTTTGGGGGGGTGATCCTGTTCTTTTTTGGGTTGTTTTTGACGTGTTTTGGGGTCTCAGTTTGGTTTTGTTGGGTTTTCCGTGGTCATCATGGTGGAAAAGGATAAATTGTGGGTTTTGGAGAACATCAGGTAGGTTTAGGGGGACTTTTGGGGTGGATTCATGGTATTTGGGGTTTTCTTCTGTTTTTTGGGTTGATTCCGTTCTTGTTTGGGTTGTTTTTGACGTGTTTTGTGGTCTCTGTTGTGTTTCGTTGGGTTTTCCGTGGTCATCATGGTGGAAAAGTGTAAATTCTAAGTTTTAGAGAACATCGGGTACTTTTAGGGTCTTTTTGGGGTGGATCTGTGGTTTTGGGGGATTTTCTTCCAGTTTTGGTGTGATGCAGTTCTTTTTTGGGGTGTTTTTGACGTGTTTTGGGGTCTCCGTTGGGTTTTATTTGGGTTCTTGTTGGTCATCATGGTGGAAAAGTGAAGGTTGTGGGTTTTGGAGAACATCAGGTAGGTTTAGGGGGACTTTTGGGGCAGAGTCATGTTTTTGGGGGTTTCCTTCTGTTTCTTGGGGTGGTCCCGTTGTTTTTTGGGAAATTTTTGAGGTGTTTGGGGTTCTCCGTTGTGTTTTGTTGCGTTCTCTTTGGTCATCATGGTGTAAAATTGTAAATTGTGGGTTTTGGAGAACATCAGGTAGGTTTAGAGTGGTTTGGGGGTGGATCCATGGTTTTGGGGGATTTTCTTCCAGTTTTGGGGGTGATGCCGTTCTTGTTTGGGGTGATTTTGACGTGTTTTGGGGTCTCCGTTGGGTTTCTTTGGGTTTTCTGTGGTCATGGTGGTGGAAAATTGTAAATTGCGGGTTTTGGAGAACTTCAGGTAGGTTTACGGTGTTTTTGGGGTGGATCTATGGTATTTGGGGATTTTCCTCCTGGTTTGGGTGTGATCCCGTTCTTTTTTGGGGTGTTTTTGAAGTTTTTTGGGGTCTCCGTTGGGATTTAGTTGGCTTCTTGTTGGTCATCATGGTGGAAAATTGTAAATTGTGGATTTTGGAGAACATCAGGTAGGTTTAGGGGAATTTTTGGTGTGGAACTATGTCTTTTGGGGTTTTCTTTCTTTTTGGGGTTGAACCAGTTCTTTTTTTGGGGTGTTTTTGACATTTTTTGCTTCTCCGTTGGATTTTGTTGGGTTCTCGTTGGTCGTTAAGGTAAATGGGAGTGGATTGTGGGTTTTGAAGAAGATCAAGTAAGTTTAGGGTGGTTTTGGGAGGAAATTCATAGTTTTGTTTTTTTTTTCTTCTGATCCAGTTATTTTGGTGTGGTTTTAACGTGTTTTGGGGTTTCCGTTGGGTTTTGTTGGATTTCCATCGGGTTTTCTGGTGGTTGGGAATGGATTGTACATTTAGGAGAACATCAGGTAGGTTTAAGGATTATTTTGGGGTTAAATCACGTTTTTTCTTCTGATCCTGTTCGCTTTTGGGGTTTTTTTGTGGTGTTTTGGTGTTTCCGTTGCGTTTCGTTGAGTTCCTAATGGGTTTTCTGGTGGTTGGGTGTGGACTTTGGTATTTGGAGAACTTCAGGTAGGTTTAGGGTGGTTTGGGGGTGGATCCATGGTTTTGGGGGATTTTCTTCCAGTTTTGGGGGTGATGCCGTTCTTGTTTGGGGTGTTTTTGACGTGTTTTGGGGTCTCCGTTGGGTTTTGTTGTGTTTTCCATGGTCATGGTTGTGGAAAAGCGTAAATTGTGGGTTTTGAAGAACCTCGGGTATGTTTAGAGTTCTTTTGCGGTGGATCTATGGTTTTGGGGGATTTTCTTTTAGTTTTGGGTGTGATCCTGTTCTTTTTCGTGGTGTTTTTCACGTTTTTTTGGGGTGTCCGATGGGTTTTGTTGGGTTTTCCATGGTCATCATGGTGGAAAAGTGTAAATTGTGGGTTTTGGAGAACATCGGGTAGGTTAAGGATGGGTTTGGATTGGATCTATGGTATTTGGGGATTTCTTCTGTTTTCTGGAGGTGTTCCTGTTCTTTTTTGGTTTTTTTATTGACATAGTTTGGGGTCACCGTTTGGTTTCGTTGGTTTTCCTTTGTCATCCTGGTGGAAAATTGTAGATTGTGGGTTTTGGAGAACTTCATGTAGGTTTAGGGGGACTTTTGGGGTGGATTCAAGGTATTTGGGCTTTTCTTCTGTTTTTTGGTGTGATCCCGTTCTTGTTTGGGGTGTTTTTGACGTGTTTTGGGGTCTCCGTTGGGTTTTAGTTGGGTTCTTGTTGGTCATCATGTTGGAAAGTGGTAAATTGTGGATTTTGGAGAACATAGGTGAGTTTAACGTTTTTTTTTGGTGGTGAATCTATGGTTTTGGGGGATTTCTTCTTTTTTTTAGTGTTTTCTTCTGGTTTTGGGGCGGTCCCCTTTTTTTTTGGGGGGATGTTCTTGACGTGTTTTGGGGTCTCCGTTGGGTTTTGTTCGGTTCTTGTTGGTCATTATGTTAAATAGGAGTGGATTGTGGGTTTTGGAGAACATCAGGTAGGTTTAAGATTTTTTTGGGGGTTAAATCACGTTTTTTCTTCTGATCCGGTTCGCTTTTGGGGTGATTTTTTAACGTGTTTTGTGGTTTTCGTTGTGCTTCGTGGAGTTCCTAATGGTTTTTATGGTGGTTGGGAGTGGACTTTAAGATTTGGAGAACATCAGGTATGTTTAGGGTGGTTTTGTATTGGATCCGTGCTTTTTGGGGTTTTCTTTCATTTTGGGGGGTGATCACGTTCTTGTTTGGGGTGTTTTTGACATGTTTTGGGGTCTCCGTTGGGTTTCATTAGGTTTTCCGTTGTCATTATGGTGGAAAAGTGTAAATTGTGGGTTTTGTAGAACATGAGGTAGGTTTAGGGGGACTTTTGGGGTGGATTCATAGTATTTGGGGGATTTTCTTTTTTTTAGGGGGTGATCCTGTTCTTTTTTGGGTTGTTTTGACGTGTATTGGGGTCTCCATTGGGTTTCGTTGGTTTTTCTGTGGTCATGGTGGTGGAAAAAGGTAAATTGCGGGTTTTGATAAACTTCAGGTAGGTTTAGGGGGACTTTTGGGGTGGATTCATGGTATTTGGGGTTTTCTTCTGTTTTTTTGGGGGGGTGATCCTGTTCTTTTTTGGGTTGTTTTTGACGTGTTTTGGGGTCTCAGTTTGGTTTTGTTGGGTTTTCCGTGGTCATCATGGTGGAAAAGGATAAATTGTGGGTTTTGGAGAACATCAGGTAGGTTTAGGGGGACTTTTGGGGTGGATTCATGGTATTTGGGGTTTTCTTCTGTTTTTTGGGTTGATTCCGTTCTTGTTTGGGTTGTTTTTGACGTGTTTTGTGGTCTCTGTTGTGTTTCGTTGGGTTTTCCGTGGTCATCATGGTGGAAAAGTGTAAATTCTAAGTTTTAGAGAACATCGGGTACTTTTAGGGTCTTTTTGGGGTGGATCTGTGGTTTTGGGGGATTTTCTTCCAGTTTTGGTGTGATGCAGTTCTTTTTTGGGGTGTTTTTGACGTGTTTTGGGGTCTCCGTTGGGTTTTATTTGGGTTCTTGTTGGTCATCATGGTGGAAAAGTGAAGGTTGTGGGTTTTGGAGAACATCAGGTAGGTTTAGGGGGACTTTTGGGGCAGAGTCATGTTTTTGGGGGTTTCCTTCTGTTTCTTGGGGTGGTCCCGTTGTTTTTTGGGAAATTTTTGAGGTGTTTGGGGTTCTCCGTTGTGTTTTGTTGCGTTCTCTTTGGTCATCATGGTGTAAAATTGTAAATTGTGGGTTTTGGAGAACATCAGGTAGGTTTAGAGTGGTTTGGGGGTGGATCCATGGTTTTGGGGGATTTTCTTCCAGTTTTGGGGGTGATGCCGTTCTTGTTTGGGGTGATTTTGACGTGTTTTGGGGTCTCCGTTGGGTTTCTTTGGGTTTTCTGTGGTCATGGTGGTGGAAAATTGTAAATTGCGGGTTTTGGAGAACTTCAGGTAGGTTTACGGTGTTTTTGGGGTGGATCTATGGTATTTGGGGATTTTCCTCCTGGTTTGGGTGTGATCCCGTTCTTTTTTGGGGTGTTTTTGAAGTTTTTTGGGGTCTCCGTTGGGATTTAGTTGGCTTCTTGTTGGTCATCATGGTGGAAAATTGTAAATTGTGGATTTTGGAGAACATCAGGTAGGTTTAGGGGAATTTTTGGTGTGGAACTATGTCTTTTGGGGTTTTCTTTCTTTTTGGGGTTGAACCAGTTCTTTTTTTGGGGTGTTTTTGACATTTTTTGCTTCTCCGTTGGATTTTGTTGGGTTCTCGTTGGTCGTTAAGGTAAATGGGAGTGGATTGTGGGTTTTGAAGAAGATCAAGTAAGTTTAGGGTGGTTTTGGGAGGAAATTCATAGTTTTGTTTTTTTTTTCTTCTGATCCAGTTATTTTGGTGTGGTTTTAACGTGTTTTGGGGTTTCCGTTGGGTTTTGTTGGATTTCCATCGGGTTTTCTGGTGGTTGGGAATGGATTGTACATTTAGGAGAACATCAGGTAGGTTTAAGGATTATTTTGGGGTTAAATCACGTTTTTTCTTCTGATCCTGTTCGCTTTTGGGGTTTTTTTTGTGGTGTTTTGGTGTTTCCGTTGCGTTTCGTTGAGTTCCTAATGGGTTTTCTGGTGGTTGGGTGTGGACTTTGGTATTTGGAGAACTTCAGGTAGGTTTAGGGTGGTTTGGGGGTGGATCCATGGTTTTGGGGGATTTTCTTCCAGTTTTGGGGGTGATGCCGTTCTTGTTTGGGGTGTTTTTGACGTGTTTTGGGGTCTCCGTTGGGTTTTGTTGTGTTTTCCGTGGTCATGGTTGTGGAAAAGCGTAAATTGTGGGTTTTGAAGAACCTCGGGTATGTTTAGAGTTCTTTTGCGGTGGATCTATGGTTTTGGGGGATTTTCTTTTAGTTTTGGGTGTGATCCTGTTCTTTTTCGTGGTGTTTTTCACGTTTTTTTGGGGTGTCCGATGGGTTTTGTTGGGTTTTCCATGGTCATCATGGTGGAAAAGTGTAAATTGTGGGTTTTGGAGAACATCGGGTAGGTTAAGGATGGGTTTGGATTGGATCTATGGTATTTGGGGATTTCTTCTGTTTTCTGGAGGTGTTCCTGTTCTTTTTTGGTTTTTTTATTGACATAGTTTGGGGTCACCGTTTGGTTTCGTTGGTTTTCCTTTGTCATCCTGGTGGAAAATTGTAGATTGTGGGTTTTGGAGAACTTCATGTAGGTTTAGGGGGACTTTTGGGGTGGATTCAAGGTATTTGGGCTTTTCTTCTGTTTTTTGGTGTGATCCCGTTCTTGTTTGGGGTGTTTTTGACGTGTTTTGGGGTCTCCGTTGGGTTTTAGTTGGGTTCTTGTTGGTCATCATGTTGGAAAGTGGTAAATTGTGGATTTTGGAGAACATAGGTGAGTTTAACGTTTTTTTTTGGTGGTGAATCTATGGTTTTGGGGGATTTCTTCTTCTTTTTTAGTGTTTTCTTCTGGTTTTGGGGCGGTCCCCTTTTTTGGGGGGGGATGTTCTTGACGTGTTTTGGGGTCTCCGTTGGGTTTTGTTCGGTTCTTGTTGGTCATTATGTTAAATAGGAGTGGATTGTGGGTTTTGGAGAACATCAGGTAGGTTTAAGATTTTTTTGGGGGTTAAATCACGTTTTTTCTTCTGATCCGGTTCGCTTTTGGGGTGATTTTTTAACGTGTTTTGTGGTTTTCGTTGTGCTTCGTGGAGTTCCTAATGGTTTTTATGGTGGTTGGGAGTGGACTTTAAGATTTGGAGAACATCAGGTATGTTTAGGGTGGTTTTGTATTGGATCCGTGCTTTTTGGGGTTTTCTTTCATTTTGGGGGGTGATCACGTTCTTGTTTGGGGTGTTTTTGACATGTTTTGGGGTCTCCGTTGGGTTTCATTAGGTTTTCCGTTGTCATTATGGTGGAAAAGTGTAAATTGTGGGTTTTGTAGAACATGAGGTAGGTTTAGGGGGACTTTTGGGGTGGATTCATAGTATTTGGGGGATTTTCTTTTTTTTAGGGGGTGATCCTGTTCTTTTTTGGGTTGTTTTGACGTGTATTGGGGTCTCCATTGGGTTTCGTTGGTTTTTCTGTGGTCATGGTGGTGGAAAAAGGTAAATTGCGGGTTTTGATAAACTTCAGGTAGGTTTAGGGGGACTTTTGGGGTGGATTCATGGTATTTGGGGTTTTCTTCTGTTTTTTTGGGGGGGTGATCCTGTTCTTTTTTGGGTTGTTTTTGACGTGTTTTGGGGTCTCAGTTTGGTTTTGTTGGGTTTTCCGTGGTCATCATGGTGGAAAAGGATAAATTGTGGGTTTTGGAGAACATCAGGTAGGTTTAGGGGGACTTTTGGGGTGGATTCATGGTATTTGGGGTTTTCTTCTGTTTTTTGGGTTGATTCCGTTCTTGTTTGGGTTGTTTTTGACGTGTTTTGTGGTCTCTGTTGTGTTTCGTTGGGTTTTCCGTGGTCATCATGGTGGAAAAGTGTAAATTCTAAGTTTTAGAGAACATCGGGTACTTTTAGGGTCTTTTTGGGGTGGATCTGTGGTTTTGGGGGATTTTCTTCCAGTTTTGGTGTGATGCAGTTCTTTTTTGGGGTGTTTTTGACGTGTTTTGGGGTCTCCGTTGGGTTTTATTTGGGTTCTTGTTGGTCATCATGGTGGAAAAGTGAAGGTTGTGGGTTTTGGAGAACATCAGGTAGGTTTAGGGGGACTTTTGGGGCAGAGTCATGTTTTTGGGGGTTTCCTTCTGTTTCTTGGGGTGGTCCCGTTGTTTTTTGGGAAATTTTTGAGGTGTTTGGGGTTCTCCGTTGTGTTTTGTTGCGTTCTCTTTGGTCATCATGGTGTAAAATTGTAAATTGTGGGTTTTGGAGAACATCAGGTAGGTTTAGAGTGGTTTGGGGGTGGATCCATGGTTTTGGGGGATTTTCTTCCAGTTTTGGGGGTGATGCCGTTCTTGTTTGGGGTGATTTTGACGTGTTTTGGGGTCTCCGTTGGGTTTCTTTGGGTTTTCTGTGGTCATGGTGGTGGAAAATTGTAAATTGCGGGTTTTGGAGAACTTCAGGTAGGTTTACGGTGTTTTTGGGGTGGATCTATGGTATTTGGGGATTTTCCTCCTGGTTTGGGTGTGATCCCGTTCTTTTTTGGGGTGTTTTTGAAGTTTTTTGGGGTCTCCGTTGGGATTTAGTTGGCTTCTCGTTGGTCATCATGGTGGAAAATTGTAAATTGTGGATTTTGGAGAACATCAGGTAGGTTTAGGGGAATTTTTGGTGTGGAACTATGTCTTTTGGGGTTTTCTTTCTTTTTGGGGTTGAACCAGTTCTTTTTTGGGGGTGTTTTTGACATTTTTTGCTTCTCCGTTGGATTTTGTTGGGTTCTCGTTGGTCGTTAAGGTAAATGGGAGTGGATTGTGGGTTTTGAAGAAGATCAAGTAAGTTTAGGGTGGTTTTGGGAGGAAATTCATAGTTTTGTTTTTTTTTTCTTCTGATCCAGTTATTTTGGTGTGGTTTTAACGTGTTTTGGGGTTTCCGTTGGGTTTTGTTGGATTTCCATCGGGTTTTCTGGTGGTTGGGAATGGATTGTACATTTAGGAGAACATCAGGTAGGTTTAAGGATTATTTTGGGGTTAAATCACGTTTTTTCTTCTGATCCTGTTCGCTTTTGGGGTTTTTTTTGTGGTGTTTTGGTGTTTCCGTTGAGTTTCGTTGAGTTCCTAATGGGTTTTCTGGTGGTTGGGTGTGGACTTTGGTATTTGGAGAACTTCAGGTAGGTTTAGGGTGGTTTGGGGGTGGATCCATGGTTTTGGGGGATTTTCTTCCAGTTTTGGGGGTGATGCCGTTCTTGTTTGGGGTGTTTTTGACGTGTTTTGGGGTCTCCGTTGGGTTTTGTTGTGTTTTCCGTGGTCATGGTTGTGGAAAAGCGTAAATTGTGGGTTTTGAAGAACCTCGGGTATGTTTAGAGTTCTTTTGCGGTGGATCTATGGTTTTGGGGGATTTTCTTTTAGTTTTGGGTGTGATCCTGTTCTTTTTCGTGGTGTTTTTCACGTTTTTTTGGGGTGTCCGATGGGTTTTGTTGGGTTTTCCATGGTCATCATGGTGGAAAAGTGTAAATTGTGGGTTTTGGAGAACATCGGGTAGGTTAAGGATGGGTTTGGATTGGATCTATGGTATTTGGGGATTTCTTCTGTTTTCTGGAGGTGTTCCTGTTCTTTTTTGGTTTTTTTATTGACATAGTTTGGGGTCACCGTTTGGTTTCGTTGGTTTTCCTTTGTCATCCTGGTGGAAAATTGTAGATTGTGGGTTTTGGAGAACTTCATGTAGGTTTAGGGGGACTTTTGGGGTGGATTCAAGGTATTTGGGCTTTTCTTCTGTTTTTTGGTGTGATCCCGTTCTTGTTTGGGGTGTTTTTGACGTGTTTTGGGGTCTCCGTTGGGTTTTAGTTGGGTTCTTGTTGGTCATCATGTTGGAAAGTGGTAAATTGTGGATTTTGGAGAACATAGGTGAGTTTAACGTTTTTTTTTGGTGGTGAATCTATGGTTTTGGGGGATTTCTTCTTCTTTTTTAGTGTTTTCTTCTGGTTTTGGGGCGGTCCCCTTTTTTGGGGGGGGATGTTCTTGACGTGTTTTGGGGTCTCCGTTGGGTTTTGTTCGGTTCTTGTTGGTCATTATGTTAAATAGGAGTGGATTGTGGGTTTTGGAGAACATCAGGTAGGTTTAAGATTTTTTTGGGGGTTAAATCACGTTTTTTCTTCTGATCCGGTTCGCTTTTGGGGTGATTTTTTAACGTGTTTTGTGGTTTTCGTTGTGCTTCGTGGAGTTCCTAATGGTTTTTATGGTGGTTGGGAGTGGACTTTAAGATTTGGAGAACATCAGGTATGTTTAGGGTGGTTTTGTATTGGATCCGTGCTTTTTGGGGTTTTCTTTCATTTTGGGGGGTGATCACGTTCTTGTTTGGGGTGTTTTTGACATGTTTTGGGGTCTCCGTTGGGTTTCATTAGGTTTTCCGTTGTCATTATGGTGGAAAAGTGTAAATTGTGGGTTTTGTAGAACATGAGGTAGGTTTAGGGGGACTTTTGGGGTGGATTCATAGTATTTGGGGGATTTTCTTTTTTTTAGGGGGTGATCCTGTTCTTTTTTGGGTTGTTTTGACGTGTATTGGGGTCTCCATTGGGTTTCGTTGGTTTTTCTGTGGTCATGGTGGTGGAAAAAGGTAAATTGCGGGTTTTGATAAACTTCAGGTAGGTTTAGGGGGACTTTTGGGGTGGATTCATGGTATTTGGGGTTTTCTTCTGTTTTTTTGGGGGGGTGATCCTGTTCTTTTTTGGGTTGTTTTTGACGTCTTTTGGGGTCTCAGTTTGGTTTTGTTGGGTTTTCCGTGGTCATCATGGTGGAAAAGGATAAATTGTGGGTTTTGGAGAACATCAGGTAGGTTTAGGGGGACTTTTGGGGTGGATTCATGGTATTTGGGGTTTTCTTCTGTTTTTTGGGTTGATTCCGTTCTTGTTTGGGTTGTTTTTGACGTGTTTTGTGGTCTCTGTTGTGTTTCGTTGGGTTTTCCGTGGTCATCATGGTGGAAAAGTGTAAATTCTAAGTTTTAGAGAACATCGGGTACTTTTAGGGTCTTTTTGGGGTGGATCTGTGGTTTTGGAGGATTTTCTTCCAGTTTTGGTGTGATGCAGTTCTTTTCTGGGGTGTTTTTGACGTGCTTTGGGGTCTCCGTTGGGTTTTATTTGGGTTCTTGTTGGTCATCATGGTGGAAAAGTGTAAAATGTGGGTTTTGGAGAATATCATGTAGGTTTAGGGTGTTTTTGGGGTGGATTTATGGTTTTGGGGTTTTCTTCTGTTTTTGGTGGTTATCCCGGACTTGTTTGGGGTGTTTTTGACATGTTTTGATGTCTCTGTTGGGTTTTGTTGGGTTTCCATTGGGTTTTCTGGTGGTTGGGAGTGGATTGTACATTTAGGAGAACGTCAGGTAGGTTTAAGTGTTTTTTTGGTGTTAAATCACGTTTTTTCTTCTGATCCGGTTTGCTTTTGGGGTGTTTTTGACGTGTTTTGGTGTTTTTGGTGCGTTTCGTGTAGTTTTGACAAATTGACAAGTCCTTGAAGTCCCTTTTGATTGCTCACAGGCTATGCGTTGCCACTTCTTCTCCTCCCAGATATAGGACGAGCAATCGGTAATAGTCTGACGGTTTAACCAAGCTGGGAAGCCTCCTTGTGATGTCCTAACCCAGGCCCCAGGAAGGCAGCAGATTTCCCTTAGAGGAGGGAAATCAATTGTTTGCCACTTTTCTCCCTTTTGATGGGCCCATACTTTATGCCCTTTAGGATAAAGTATAGTTCCATTATGAATGAGTCCTAATGCAATGATTGGCTATACATTGTATACGGTGGCATTACTTATAGTAAGTATAAAGGCAACAATTTGATCATTTTCTGCATAAAGGGTAAAGTTGACTAATTGCCACCATGCTTGAAAATCTTTTTCAAATTCTGAAGCATTATCCCAAATAAATTTTCGAATTTCAGTGGGCAAAGTTCCTCCTTCACCCTCTCTAATAATAGCTGCTGCTACAGATTGTATACATAACTGCGTTTGGATACAGCTCCAAGCAAGGGAGGTATTACCTTGGCTTTTTCCAAGGGCATGTACAATTAATTGATGATATAGAAGCCATTCCTTTGCTAAAGACAATAAAGATGATTTCTATTGGATGGTCTAGATACTATAGTCAGAAACTAAACCTACCCCTAACCTAAAACTAACCCAACCCTAACCCTAACCCTAACCCTAACGGCTGCCCGCGGATCTAAACTTAACGCTCAAACCCTAACCCTAACCCTAAACATAACCCTAACCTAAACCTACCCGGAACACTAACGCTAAACCTAACCCTAACCCTTACCCTAAACCTAACCCTAACATAACACTAACCCTAACCCTAAACCTAATCATAACAGCTGAGAGCAGATCTAACACTAAACCTCTAACCATAACCCCAACCCTATCCCTAAACCTAACATAACATTAACCCTAACACTAAACAGAACCCAAACCCGAAAACAAACCCTAACAATAACCATAACCCTAAACCTAACCCTAATCCTAACCCAACTTTAATCCTAATCCTAACCGTAACCCTAACCGTAACCGTAAAAGAACCCTAACTCTAACCATAACGCTAACCCTAATCCTAACCCTAACACTAACTCTACCCCTAACCCTAACCCTAACGGCTGCCCGCAGATTTAAGCCTAACAATCTAAACCTAACTCTAAGTCGATCCCTAACCCTAACCCTGATCCCAAAAGAACCCTAACCCTTACCATAAACCTAACCCTAACCCTAACCCTAATCCTAACCGTAACCCTAACCTAATCCTAACCATAACCTACCACTAACCCTAATCCTAAACCTAACCCTAACCCTAGCACTAACCTAACCTTAACCCTAAACCTAACCTAAATGTAACCTTAACCCTAACACTAAACCTAACACTAACCCTAAACCTAACACTAACCGTAAACCTAACCCTACCCTAATGTAACCCAAACCCAAACCCTAACATAACCCTAACCCTAACCCTAAAAAAACGCTAACCGTAACCCTAACAATAACCCTAACCCTAACCCTAACAAACACTTAACCCTAACCCTAAACCTATACCTAAGCCTAACGCTAATGCTAACCCTAACCCTAACGCTAACCCTAACTCTAACCCTAACCCTAACCATAAACCTAACCTTAACCCTTACAGAACCCTAACTCTAACCCAAATCCTAACCCTAACCACAACCCTAACCATAACACTAACCTAACCCAAAACTTGACCCTAACCCCAACCATGACACTAATCCTAAACCTAACCCTAAACCTAAGCTTAACCATAATCCTAAACCTAACCCTAACACTAACCCTAACCCTAACCGTAAACCTAACCCTAACAGAACACTAAACCTAACCCTGAAATTAACCCTAAACATAACGGTAAACATAACCCTAACCCAAATCTGAAACCTAAGAGAACCCTGACCCTAACGGTAACCGAAACCGTATCCCTAACCCTAACCGTAACCCTAACCCTAAACTTAGCCCTAACCCTAATCCTAACCCTAACCCTAACCCTAACGCTAACCATAACCCTAACCCTAACCCTAAACATAACCCTTAACCCTAACCCTAACAGAAACCTAACCCTAAACGTAACCCTAACCGTTTCCCTAACCCTAACCACAACCCTAACCCTAACGCTAAACCTAACCTTAACCCTAACCCTAATCCTAACCCTAACCCTAACGCTAACCCAAACGCTAAACGTAACCCTAATCCTATCCTTAACCCTAACACTAACACTAACCCTAACCCTAACCGTAACCCTAACCCTAACCCTAAACATAACACTTAACCCTAACCCTAACCCTAACCCTAACCCTACCCCTAACCCTAACCCTAACCCTAAACCTAACCCTAACAGAAACCTAAACCTAAACGTAAACCTAACCGTATCCCTAACACTAACCGTAACCCTAACCCTAACAAAACCCTAACCCTAAACCTAACATTATACCTAAGACTAATGCTAATGCTAACCCTAACCCTAACGCTAAACTTAACACTAACCCTAACGCTAAACTTAAACCTAACCCTAACCCTAACCCTAACAATATCCCTAACCGTCAACATAACCCAACACTAACCCTAGCCCTAACCCTATATCTAACTCTAACCATAACCAAATCGTAAACCTAACCCTAACCCTAACCTTAACACTAACTCTAACCTAACGCAAACCCTAACCAAAACCCGAACCCTAACCCTAAACCTAACCTTAACACAAAACCTAACCCTAACCCTAATCCTAACCCTAACCCTAACAGTTAGCTAACCTTAACCGTAAACATAACCCTAAACCTAAGAGTAACCATACCCCTAACCCTAACCCTTACCTAACCCTAACGCTAACCCAAACCCTAACCCTAACCCTAACCCTAACCCTAACCCTAACCCTAACCCTAACCCTAACCCTAACCCTAACCCTAACCCTAACCCTAACCCTAACCCAAACCCTAAGAGAACCCTAACCCTAACCCTAACCCTAACCCTAACCCTAACCCTAACCCTAACCCTAACCCTAACCCTAACCCTAACCCTAATCCTACACATAACCCTAACCCTAACCCGAACACTAAACCTAAACGAACGCCTAAACCAAACACTAACCCTAACCCTAACCCTAACCCTAACCCTAACCCAAGGCCTAAACCTAACCCTAACCATAACCCTAAACCTAAACCTAACCCTAACCCGTACCATAACCCTAAACCTAACACAAGGCCTAAACCAAACCCTAACCCTAACACTAACCCTAACCCTAAACCTAAACCTAATACTAACCCTAACCCTAACCCTAACCCTAAACCTAAACCTAACCCTAACCCGAAACCTAACCCAAACCCTAACCCTAAACCTAAACCTAACCCTAACCCTACACTTAACCCTAACCCTAACCATAACCCTAACACTAAGAAAACCCTAACCCTAACCAAAACCTAAGCCGAACCGTAATCCTAACCCTAACTCTAATCCTAATGCTAAACCTAAACCCAAACTTAACCCTAACCCTAAACCTAACCGTAACGGAACACTAACCCTATGCCTAACGCTAAACCTAACAAAACCCTAACCCTAGCCCTAACCCTAAAAGAACACTAACCCTAACCCTAACACTAATCCTAACCCTAAACCTAAACCTAACCCTGGCCATAACCCTACCCCGAACGAAACCCTAACCCTAAGCCTAACGCTAACCCTCACAAAACCCAAACCCTAACAATAACCCTAACCCTTACTCTAACCCTAACCCTAACCCTAACAGATCCCACAGTATAACCATAACAATAAATGTATCACTAACTCTAAAACTAACCGTAAACTTAACCCTAACCCTAACCCTTACCCTAAACCTAACCCTAACCCTTACCCTAACACTGACCTTAACATAACCGTAACCCTACTCCTAAGCCTAAACATAATCCAAAAACTAAACTCAACGCTAACCCTAACCCAAAACCTAATCGTAACCCTAAACCTAACCCTAACCCTAACCGTAACCCTAACCCTAAGAGAACACTAACCCTAACCCTAACCCTAACCCTAACCCTAACCCTAACCCTAACCCTAACCCTAACCCTACCATAACCCTAACCCTAACCCTAACCCTAACCCTAACCCTAACCCTAACCCTAACCCTAACCCTTAACCTAACCCTAAACCCAAACCTAAGAGATCACTAACTCTAAACCTAACCCTAACCATAAGAGAACCCTAACCCTAACCCTAATCCTAACCCTAACCCTAACCCTAACCCTAACCCTAAACCTAACACTAACCCTAACCCTAACCCTAACCCTAACCCTAACCCTAACCCTAACCCTAACCCAAACCCTAAGAGAACCCTAAACCTAAACCTAACCCTAACCCTAACACTAATCCTACACATAACCCTAACCCTAACCCTAACCCTAAACCTAACCCAAGGCCTAAACCAAACCCTAACCCTAAACCTAACCCTAACCCTAACCCTAACCCTAAACCTAACCCAAGGCCTAAACCTAACCCTAACCCTAACCCTAAACATAAACCTAACCCTAACCCTAACCCTAATCATAAACCTAACCCAAGGCCTAAACCAAACCCTAACCCTAAACCTAATCCTAACCCTAACCCTAATCCTAACCCTAACCCTAACCCTAACCATAACCCTAACAATAACCCTAACACTAACCCTAACACTAACCCTAACCCTAACCCTAAGAGAACCCTAACCCTAACCCTAAGAGAACACTAACCCTAACACTAAGAGAACTCTAACCTTAACCCTAACCCTAACCCTAAACCTAATCCTAACCCTAACCTAACCGTAACCCTAACCCGAACCCTAACCCTAACCCTAAACATAACCCTAACCCTAAGAGAACCCTATCCCTAAGAGAACCCTAACCCTAACTCTAAGAGAACCCGAACCCTAACCCTAAGAGAACCCTAACCCTAACCCTAACCCTAACCTTAACCCTAACCCTAAGAGAACACTAACCCTAAACCTAACCG
>NW_028181405.1:375000-380000 GCF_964211825.1 Aythya ferina | reverse complement strand
CCCTAACCCTAACCCTAACCCTAACCCAAGGCCTAAACCTAACCCTAACCCTAACCCTAAACCTAACCCTAACCCTAACCCTAACCCTAACCCTAACCATAAACCTAATCCAAGGCCTAAACCAAACCCTAACCCTAACCCTAATCCTAACCCTAACCCTAACCCTAACCCTAACCCTAACCCTAACCCTAACCCTAACCCTAACCCTAACCCTAACCCTAACCCTAACCCTAACCCTAACACTAACCCTAAACCTAACCCTAAACCTAACCCTAACCCTAAGAGAACCCTAACCCTAACCCTAAGAGAACCCTATCCCTAACCCTAAGAGAACTCTAACCTTAACGCTAACCCTAACCCTAATCCTAATCCTAACCCTAACCTAACCATAACCCTAACCCTAACCCTAACCCTAACCCTAACCCTAACACTAACCATAACCCTAACCCTAAGAGAATCCTATCCCTAAGAGAACCCTAACCCTAACTCTAAGAGAACCCGAACCCTAACCCTAACCCTAACCCTAACCCTAACCCTAACCCTAACCCTAACCCTAACCCTAACACTAACCCTAACCCTAACCCTAACCCTAACCCTAACCCTAACCCTAACCCTAACCCTAAGAGAACCCTATCCCTAACCCTAACCCTAACCCTAACTCTAACCCTAACCCTAACACTAACCCTAACCCTAACCCTAAGAGAACCCTATCCCTAACCCTAACCCTAAACCTAATCCTAACCCTAACCCTAACCCTATCCATAACCGTAACCCTAACCCTAACCCTAACCCTAACCCTAACCCTAACCCTAAGAGAACCCTAACCCTAACACTAACCCTAACCCTAACCCTAACCCTAGCCCTAACCCTAACCCTAAGAGAAACCTAACCCTAACCCTAACCCTAACCATAACCTTAACCCTAACCCTAAGAGAACACTAAACCTAACCCTAACCCTAAACATAACCCTAACTCTAACCCTAACCCTAACCCTAACCCTAACCCTAACCCTAAGAGAACACTAACCCTAACCCTAACCCTAACGCTAACCCTAACAATAACCCTAACCCTAACCCTAACCCTAACCCAAACCCTAACCCTATGAGAACAATAACCCTAACCCTAACCCTAACCCTAAGAGAACACTAACACTAACCCTAACCCTAACCCTAACCCGAACCCTAAACCTAACCCTAACCCTAACCCTAACCCTAAGAGAACACTAACCCTAACCCTAACACTAACCCTAATACTAACCCTAATCCTAAACCTAACCCTAACCCTAACCCACACCCTAACCCTAACCCTAACCCTAACCATAACCATAACCATAACCCTAACCCTAAGAGAACCCTAACCCTAACCCTAACACTAACCCTAAACCTAACCCTAACCCTAAGAGAACACTAACCCTAAGCCTAACCCTACCCCTAACGCTAACCCTAACCCTAACCCTAACCCTAAACCTAGCCGTAACTCTAACCCAAACACTAACCCTATGCCTAACGCTAACCCTAACAAAACCCTAACCCTAGCCCTAACCCTAAAAGAACACTAACCCTAACCCTAACACTAATCCTAACCCTAACCCTAAACCTAACTCTGGCCATAACCCTACCCCGAACGAATCACTAACCATAACCCTAAGAGAACCCTAACCCTAACCCTAATCCTAACCCTAAACCTAACCCTAACTCTAACCCAAACACTTACCCTAAACCTAACCCTAACCGTAAACCTAACCCTAACCCTAACCCTAACCCTAAGAGAACACTAACCCTAACCCTAACCCTAACCCTAACCCTAAACCTAAGAGAACACTAACACTAACCCTAACCCTAACCCTAACCCTAACCCTAACCCTAACCCTAATACTAAGCCTAACCCTAACACTAACCCTAACCCTAACCCTAACGCTAACACTAACCCTAACCCTAACGCTAACCCTAACCCTAACCCTAACCCTAAATCTAACTCTAACCCTAACCCTAACCCTAACCCTAACCCTAAGAGAACCCTAACCCTAACCCTAACCCTAACCCTAACCCTAACCCTAACCCTAACCCTAACCCTAACCCTAACCCTAACCCTAAGAGAACCCTAACCCTAACACTAACCCTAACCCTAACCCTAACCCTAGCCCTAACCCTAACCCTAAGAGAACCCTAACCCTAACAATAACCCTAACCATAACCTTAACCCTAACCCTAAGAGAACACTAAACCTAACCCTAACCCTAAACATAACCCTAACTCTAACCCTAACCCTAACCCTAACATAACCCTAAGAGAACACTAACCCTAACTCTAACCCTAACGCTAACCCTAACACTAACCCTAACCCTCACCCTAACCCTAACCCAAACCCTAACCATATGAGAACACTAACCCTAACCCTAACCCTAACCCTAAGAGAACACTAACACTAACCCTAAACCTAACCCTAACCCGAAACCTAAACCTAACCCTAACCCTAACCCTAACCCTAACCCTAACCCTAACCCTAACCCTAACCATAACCATAACCCTAACCCTAACCCTAAGAGAACACTAACCCTTACTCTAACCCTTACCCTAACCCTAACCCTAACCCTTACCCTAAATTTAACCCTAACCCTAACCCTAACCCTAACCCTACCCCTAACCCTAACCCTAACCCTAAGATAACACTAATCCTAACCCTAACCCTAACCATAACCCTAACCCTAACACTAACCCTAAACCTAACCCTAACCCTATCCCTAATCCTAATCCTAATTCTAACCCAAACCCTTACCCTAACCCTAAAATTAACCCTAACCCTAACCCTAACCCTAAGGGAACACTCAACCTAACCCTAACACTAAACCTAATCCTAACCCTAACCATAACCCTAAGAGAACCCTAACCCTAACCCTAAACCTAAACTTAAACCTAAACCTAACCCTAACCCTATGCCTATCCCTAACCCTAACCCTAAGAGAACACAAACCCTAACCCTAACCCTAAACCTAATACTAACTCTAACTCAAACCCTTACCCTAACCCTAACCCTAACCCTAACCGTAAGAGAACACTTACCCTAACCCTAACCCTAACCCTAACCCTAACCCTAACCCTAACCCTAACCCTAAACCTAACCCTAACCCTAACCCTAACGCTAACCCTAAACTTAACCCTAACCCTAAGAGAACACTAACCCTAACCCTAACCCGAAGAGAACCCTAATCCTAACCCTATCCCTAACCCTAACCCTAACCCTAACCCTAACGCTAACCCTAAACCTAACCCTAACGCTAAACCTAACCGTAATCCTAACCCTAAGAGAACCCTAACCCTAAGATAACCCTGACCCTAAACCTTAACCTAAACCTAACCCGAACCCTAACCTTAACCCTAACGCTAAGAGAACACTAACCCTAACCCTAACCCTAACGCAAACGCTAACCCTAACCCTAACCCTAACCCTAACCCTAACACTAACCCTAACCCTAACCCTAACCCTAACCCTAACGGTAAAAGAACCCTAACTCTAACCATAACGTTAACCCTAACCCTAACCCTAACACTAAGTCTACCCCTAACACTAACCCTAACGGCTGCCCGCAGATTTAAGCCTAACAATCTAAACCTAACTCTAAGTCGATCCCTAACCCTAACCCTGATCCCAAAAGAACCCTAACCCTTACCATAACACTAACCCTAACAATAACACTAATCCTAACCGTAACACTAACCTAATCCTAACCATAACCTACCACTAACCCTAATCCCAAACCTAACCCTAACCCTAACACTAACCTAACCTTAACCCTAAACCTAACCTAAATGTAACCCTAACCCTAACCCTAAACCTAACACTAACACTAAACCTAACGCTAACCGTAAACCTAACCCTACCCTAATGTAACCCAAACCCTAACCCTAACATAACCATAACCCTAACCCTAAACCTAAACCTAACACTAACCCTAACCCTAACCCTAACCCAAGGCCTAAACCTAACCCTAACCCTAACCCTAACCCTAACCCAAACCCTAAGAGAACCCTAACCCTAAGCCTAACCCTAACCCTAATCCTACACATAACCCTAACCCTAACCCTAACCCTAACCCAAGGCCTAAACCTAACCCTAACCCTAACCCTAAACCTAACCCTAACCCTAACCCTAACCCTAACCCTAACCATAAACCTAATCCAAGGCCTAAACCAAACCCTAACCCTAACCCTAATCCTAACCCTAACCCTAACCCTAACCCTAACCCTAACCCTAACCCTAACCCTAACCCTAACCCTAACCCTAACCCTAACCCTAACCCTAACCCTAACCCTAACACTAACCCTAAACCTAACCCTAAACCTAACCCTAACCATAAGAGAACCCTAACCCTAACCCTAAGAGAACCCTATCCCTAACCCTAAGAGAACTCTAACCTTAACGCTAACCCTAACCCTAATCCTAATCCTAACCCTAACCTAACCATAACCCTAACCCTAACCCTAACCCTAACCCTAACACTAACCATAACCCTAACCCTAAGAGAATCCTATCCCTAAGAGAACCCTAACCCTAACTCTAAGAGAACCCGAACCCTAACCCTAACCCTAACCCTAACCCTAACCCTAACCCTAACCCTAACCCTAACCCTAACACTAACCCTAACCCTAACCCTAACCCTAACCCTAACCCTAACCCTAACCCTAACCAGAACAGAACCCTAACCCTAACCCTAACCCTAACCCTAACTCTAACCCTAACCCTAACACTAACCCTAACCCTAACCCTAAGAGAACCCTATCCCTAACCCTAACCCTAAACCTAACCCTAACCCTAACCCTAACCCTAACCCTAACCCTAACCCTAACCCTAACCCTAACCCTAACCCTAACCCTAAGAGAACCCTAACCCTAACACTAACCCTAACCCTAACCCTAACCCTAGCCCTAACCCTAACCCTAAGAGAAACCTAACCCTAACCCTAACCCTAACCATAACCTTAACCCTAACCCTAAGAGAACACT
>NW_028181405.1:365000-367500 GCF_964211825.1 Aythya ferina | reverse complement strand
TAACCCTAATCCTAACCCTAAGAGAACCCTAACCCGAAGGGAATTCTGACACTAACCCTAAACCTAAACCTAACCCTAACCCTAAACCTAACCCTAACCCTAACACTAACCCTAACCCTAACCCTAAGAGAACAAAACCCTAACCCTAACCGTAACCCTAAGAGAACACTAACACTAACCCTAACCCTAACCCTAACCCTAACCCTAACCCTAAACCTAACCCTAACCCTAACCCTAACCGTAACCCTAACCCTAACCCTAACCGTATGAGAACACTAACACTAACCCTAACCCTGACCCTATGCCTAACCCTAACCCTAACCCTAAGAGAACACTTACCCTAACACTATCCCTAACCCTAAACCTAACCCTAACTCTATCCCAAACCCTTACCCTAACCCTAACCCTAACCCTATCCCTTATTCTAATCCTAACTGTAACCCTAACCCTAACCCTAACCCTAACCCAAACAGAACCCTAACCCTAAGAGAACCCTGACCCTAACCCTAAACCTAAACCTAACCCTAACCCTAACCTTAACCCTCACCGTAAGAGAACACTAAACCTAATCCGAACCCTAGCCCTAACCCTAACCCTAACCCTAACACTAACCCTAACCCTAACCCTAACCCTAACCCTAACCCTAACCCTAAACCTAACCCTAAGAGAAACCTAACCTTAACCCTAACGCTAACACTAACCCTAACCCTAACCCTAACCCTAACCCTAACCCTAACCCTAACCCTAACCCTAACCCTAACCCTAACCCTAACCCTAACCCTAACCCTAACCCTAATCCTAACCCTAACCCTAAACCTAACCCTTACCCTAACCCTAACCCTAACCCTAACCCTAACCCTAACCCTAACCCTAACCCTAACCCTAACCCTAAACCTAACACTACACTAACCCTAACGCGAACACTAACCCTAACCCGAACCCTAAACCTAACCCTAACCCTAACCTTAACCCAAGCCTAACTCTAAGAGAACACTAACCCTAACCCTAACCCTAACCCTAACCCTAACCCTAACCCTAAACAAACCCTAACCCTAAGCCTAACCATAATCCTAACCCTAACCCTAAGAGAAACATAACCTTAACCCTAACGCTAACAGTAACCCTAACACTAACCCTAACCCTAACCCTAACCCTTAGACTACACTAACCCTAACCCTAACCCTAACCCTAACACTAAACCTAAGAGAACACTAACACTAACCCTAACACTAACCCTAATCCTAATCCTAAACCTAATCCTAACCCTAACCCTAAACCTAACCCTAACCCTAACCCTAACCCTAACCCTAACAATAAGAGAACCCTAACCCTAACCTTAAGAGAACAATAACGCTAACCCTAAGAGATCTCTAACCTTAACCCTAACCCTAACCCTAATCCTAACCCTAACCTAACCCTAACCATAACCCTAACCCTAACCCTAATCCTAACCCTAACACTTACCCTAACCCTAACCCTAACCCTAACCGTAAGTGAACCCTAACTCTAAGAGAACCCTAACCCTAACCCTAAGAGAACCCTAACCCTAACCCTAACCCTAACCTTAACCCTAACCCTAAGAGAACACTAACCCTAACCCTAACCCTAACCCTAACAATACATCCACCCTAACCCTACCCCCAACGCTAACCCTAACCCTAACCCTAAACCTTATCCTAATCCTAACCGTAACCCTAACCCTAACTCGAACACTAACCCTAACCGTAACCCTAACCCTAACCCTAATCCTAAACCTAACCCTAACCCTAACCCTAACCCTAACCCTAACCCCAACCCTAACCCTAACCCTAACCATAACCCTAACCATAACCCTAACCCTAAACCTAAGAGAACACTAACACTAACCCTAACACTAACCCTAATCCTAGCCCTTACCCTAACCCTAACCTTAACCCTAACCCTAAGAGAACACTAACCCTAACCCTAAACCTAACCCTAACCATAACCCTAACCCTAACCCTAACCCTAAGAGAACCCTAACCCTAACCCTAACCCTAACCCTAACCATAACCCTAACCCTAACCCTAACCCTAACCCTAACCCTAACCCTAACCCTAACCCTAACCCTAAACCTAAACCTAACCCTAACCCTAACCCTAACCCTAACCCTAACCCTAAGACTACACTAACCCTAAAGCGAACCCTAACCCTAACCCGAACCCTAACCCTAACCCTAACCCTAACCCTAACCCTAACCCTAACCCTAACCCTAACCTTAACCCTAACCCTAATCCTAAACCAAACCCTAACCCTAACCCTAACCCTAACCCTAACCCTAACCCTAAGAGAACCCTAACCCTAACTATAACCCTAAACCTAACCCTAACTCTAACCCAAACCCTTACCCTAAACCTAAACCTAACCCTAACCCTAAACCTAAGAGAACACTAACACTAACCCTAAACACTAACCCTAATCCTAGCCCTAACCCTAACCCTAACCTTAACCCTAACCCTAAGAGAACACTAACCCTAACCCT
>NW_028181405.1:282500-287500 GCF_964211825.1 Aythya ferina | reverse complement strand
CCTAACCCTAACCCTAACCCTAAGAGAAACCTAACCCTAAGAGAACCCTAACCCTAAGAGAACCCTGACCCTAACCCTAACCCTAAACCTAACCCTAACCCTAACCTTAACACTAACCCTAAGAGAACACTAACCCTAAACCTAACCCTAACCCTAACCCTAACCGTAACCCTAACCATAACCCTAACACTAACCCTAACCCTAACCCTAACGAGAGAACCCTAACCCTAACCCTAAACCTAACACTAACACAAACCCTAACCCTAATCCTAATCCTAACCCGAAGAGAACCCTAACCCGAAGTGAACTCTGACACTAACCCTAACCATAAACCTAACCCTAACCTTAACCTTAACCCTAACGCTAAGAGAACAGTAAACCTAACCCTAACCCTAACCCTAAACCTAACCCTAACCCTAACCCTAACCCTAACCCTAACACTAACCCTAAGAGAACACTAACACTAACCCTAACCCTAACCTAACCCTAACACTAACCCTAACCCTAACCGTAACCCTAACCCTAACCGTAACCCTAACCCTATGAGAACACTAACACTAACCCTAACACTAACCCTAATCCTAACCCTAACCCTAACCCTAAGAAACCCCTAACCCTAAACCTAACCTTAAGCCTAAACATAACCCTAACCCTATGCCTAACCCTAACCCTAACCCTAAGAGATCACTAACCCTAACCCAAACCCGAACCCTAATCCTAACCCTAACTCTAACCCAAACCCTTACCCTAACCCTAACCCTTACCCTAACCCTTATCCTAATCCTAACCGTAACCCTGACCCTAACCCTAACCCTAACCCTAACCCAAACCCTAACCCTAATCCTAACCCTAAAATAAACCTAAACTTAACCCTAACGCTAACGCTAACGCTAACCCTAACCCTAACCCTAACCCTAACCCTAACCCTAACCCTAACCCTAACCCTAACCCTAAGACTACACTAACCCTAACCCTAACCCTAAACCTAACCCGAACCCTAAACCTAACCCTAACCCTAACCCAACCCTAATCCTAAGAGTACACTAACCCTAACCCTAACCCTAACCCTAACCCTAACCCTAACCCTAACCCTAACCCTAACCCGAACCCTAACCCTAACCCTAACCCTAACCCTAACCCTAACCCTAACCCTAACCCTAACATTAACCCTAACGCTACACCTAACCATTACCCTAATCCTAACCCTAACCCTAACCCTAAACCTAACCCTTGCCATAACCCTACCCCTAACGAAACACTAACCCTAAGCCTAACGCTAACCCTCACAAAACCCTAATCCTAACAATAACCCTAACCCTTACCGTAAACCTAACCCTAACCCTTACCCTAACCCTGACCCCAACATAACCCTAACCCTAATCCTAAGCCTAAACCTAATCCTGTCCCTAAGCTTAACGCTAAACCTAACCCTAAACCTAATCGTTACCCTAACCCTAACCGTAACCCTTACCCTAACCCTAATCCTAATCCTAACCCTAAACCTAACCCTATCCCTAAACCTAACCCAAACCCTAACCCTAACCCTACACCTAACCCTAACCCTAACCCTAACCTTAAGAGAACACTAACCCTAACCCTAACCCTTACCCTAACCCTAACCCTAACCCTAACCCTAAGAGAACACTAACCCTAACCCTAACCCTAACCCTAACCCTAACCCTAACCCTAACCCTAACCCTAAACCTAACCCTAAGAGTACCCTAACCCTAACCATAACCATAACCCTAACCCTAATAGAATACTAAACCTAACCCTAACCCTAACCCTAACCCTAACCCTAACCCTAACCCTAACCCTAACCCTAACCCTAACCCTCAGAGAACCCTTACCCTAACCCTAACCCTAAACCTAACCCTAAATCTAACCCAAACCCTTACCCTAAACCTAACCCTAACCCTAAACCTAACCCTAACCCTAACCCTAACCCTAAGAGAACCCTAACCCTAACCCTAAGAAAACACTAACCCTAACCCTAAGAGAACCCTAACCGTAACCCTAAGAGAACCCTAACCCTAACCCTAACCCTAACCTTAACCCTAACCCTAAGAGAACACTAACCCTAACCCTAACCCTAACCCTAACCATAACCCTAACCCTAACCCTAAGAGAAACCTAACCCTAACCCTAACCCTAACCCTAACCCTAACCCTAACCCTAAACCTAACCCTAACCCTAACCCTAACCCTAACACTAAGAGAACCCTAATCCTAAACCTAAACCTAACCCTAAACCTAACCCTAACTCTAACCCTAACCCTTACCCTAACCCTAACCCTAACCCTAACCCAAACCCTAACACTAACCCTAACCCTAACCCTAAGAGAACCCTAACCCTAACCCTAACCCTAACCCTAAAGCTAACCCTAGCCCTAACCCTTACTCTAACCCTAACCCTAACCCTTACCCTAACCCTAAGTGCACACAAACCCTAACCCTAACCCTAACCCGAACCCTAAAGCTAACCCTAACCCTAACCTGAATCCTAACCCTAACCCTAACCCTAAGAGAACCCTAAACCTAAGAGAACCCTAACCCTAACCCTAACCCTAACCTTAACCCTAACCTTAACAATAAACCTAAGAGAACACTAACCCTAACCCTAACCCTAATCCTAAGAGAACCCTAACCCTAACCCTAAGAGAACCCTAACCCTAAACCTAACCCTAAACCTAACGCTAACCCTAACCTTAACCCTAACCCTAAACCTAACGCTACACCTAACCATTACCCTAACACTGACCCTAATCCTTACCCTAAACCTAACCCTTGCCATAACCCTACCCCTAACGAAATCCTAACCCTAAACCTAACGCTAACCCTCACAAAACCCTAACCCTAACAATAACCCTAACCCTTACTCTAACCCTAACCCTAACCCTAACCCTAACAGATCCCACACCATAACCATAACAATAAATGTATCACTAACTGTAAACCTAACCGTAACCTTAACCCTAACCCTAACCCTTACCCTAACCCTAACCCTAAATCTTACACTAATCCTAAACCTAACCCTAAACCTAACCCTAACCCTAACCCTAACCGTAACCCTAACACTAAGAGAACCCTAACCCTAAACCTAACCCTAAACTTAAGAGAACACTAAACCTAACCACAACCGTAACCCTAACCCTAACCCTAACCCTAACCCTAACCCTAACCCTAACCCTAACCCTAACCCTAACCCTAACCCAAACCCTAACCCTAACCCTAACCATAACCTAAACCCTAACCCTAAACCTAACCTAACCCTAACCATAACCCTAACACTAACCCTAACCCTAACCCTAAGAGAACACTAACCCTAACCCTAACCCTAACCCTAAACCTAACCCTAACCCTAACCCTAACCCTAACCGTAACCCTAACCCTAACCCTCACCATAACCATAACCCTAACCCTAAGAGAACACTAACCCTAACCCTAACCCTAACCCTAACCCTAACCCTAACCCTAACCCTAACCCTAACCCTTACCCTAACCTAAGAGAACCCTAACCCTAACCCTAAACCTAACCCTAACTCTAACCCAAACCAATAACCTAACCCTAACTTTAACCCTAACACTAAGCCTAACCCTATGAGAACACTAACACTAACCCTAACACTAACCCTAACCCTAACCCTAACCCTAACCCTAACCCTAACCCTAACCCTAACCCTAACCCTAACCCTAACCCTAACTCTAACCCTAACCCTAACCCTAACCTTAAACCTAAAACTAACCCTAACCCTATGCCTAACGCTAACCCTAACTCTAACACAAACCCTTACCCTAACCCTAACCCTAACCCTAACCCTAACCCTAACCCTAACCCTAACCCTAATCCTAACCCTAACCCTAACCCTAACCCTAACCCTAACCCTAAGAGAACCCTAACCCTAACCATAACCATAACCCTAACCATAATAGAATACTAACCCTAACCCTAAACCTAACCCTAACCCTAACCCTAACCCTAAACCTAACCCTAACCCTAACCCTCAGAGAACCCTAAACCTAACCCTAACCCTAAACCTAACCGTAAATCTAACCCAAACCCTTACCCTAAACCTAACCCTAACCCTAAACCTAACCCTAACCCTAACCCTAACCCTAAGAGAAACCTAACCCTAACCCAAAGAAAACACTAACCCTAACCCTAAGAGAACCCTAACCGTAACCCTAAGAGAACCCTAACCCTAACCCTAACCCTAAACTTAACCCTAACCCTAAGAGAACACTAACCCTAACCCTAACCCTAACCCTAACCATAACCCTAACCCTAACCCTAAGAGAAACCTAACTCTAACCCTAACCCTAACCCTAACCCTAACCCTAACCCTAACCCTAACCCTAACCCTAACCCTAACCCTAACCCTAACCCTAAACCTAACCCTAACCCTAACCCTAACCCTAACCCTAACCCTAACCCTACATCCACCCTAACCCTACCCCTAAAGCTAACCCTAACCCTAACCGTAACCCTAATCCTAATCCTAACCGTAACCCTAACCATAACCCTAAATATAAACCTAACCCTAACCCTAACCCTAACCCTAACCCGAACCCTAAACGTAACCCTAACCCTAACCCAACCCTACCACTAAGAGAACACTAACCCTAACCCTAACCCTAACCCTAACCCTAACCCTAACCCTAACCCTAACCCTAACCCTAACCCTAAACCTAACCCTAACCCTAACCCTAACCCTAACACTAAGAGAACCCTAATCCTAAACCTAAACCTAACCCTAAACCTAACCCTAACTCTAACCCTAACCCTTACCCTAAGCCTACCCCTAACCCTAACCCTAACCCAAACCGTAACACTAACCCTAACCCTAACCCTAAGAGAACCCTAACCCTAACCCTAACCCTAACCCTAAAGCTAACCCTAGCCCTAACCCTTACTCTAACCCTAACCCTAACCCTTACCCTAACCCTAAGTGCACACAAACCCTAACCCTAACCCTAACCCGAACCCTAAAGCTAACCCTA
>NW_028181405.1:270000-272500 GCF_964211825.1 Aythya ferina | reverse complement strand
AGAGAACACTAACCCTAACCCTAACCCTAACCCTAACCCTAACCCCAACCCTAACCCTAACCCTAACCCTAACTCTAACCCAAACCCTTACCCTAAACCTAACCCTAACCCTAACCCTAACCCTAAACCTAAGAGAACACTAACACTAACCCTAACCCTAACCCCAAACCTAACCCTAACCATAACCCAAACCCTAACCCTACATCCACCCTAACACTACCCCTAACGCTAACCTAACCCTAACCCTAACCATTATCCTAATCCTAACCGTAACCCTAACCCTAACTCTAACACTAACCCTAAACCTAACCCTAACCCTAACCCTAACCCTAATCGTAACCCTAAGAGAACCCTAACTCTAAGAGAACCCTGACCCTAACCCTAACCCTAAACCTAACCCTAACCCTAACCTTAACCCTAACCTTAAGAGAACACTAACCCTACACCTAACCCTAACCCTAAACGTAACCCTAACCCTAACCCTAACCCTAACCCTAACCCTAACAAGAGAACCCTAACCCTAACCCTAACCCTAACGCTAACACTAACCCTAATCATAAACCTAACCCTAACCCTAACCTTAACCCTAACTCTAACCCTAACACTAACCCTAACCCTAAGAGAACCCTAACCCTAACTCTAACCCTAACGCTATCACTAACCCTAACCCTAAGAGAACCCTAAACCTAACCCTTACCCTAACCCTAATCCTAACCCTAACCCTAACCCTAACCCTAACCCTAACCCTAACCCTAACCCTAACCCTAACCCTAACCCTAACCTTAACCCTAACCCTAACACTAACCCTAACACTAACCCTAACCCTAAGAGAACCCTAACCCTAACTCTAACCCTAACGCTATCACTAACCCTAACCCTAACGATAAACCTAACCCTAACCCTAACCCTAAGAGAACCCTAACCCTAACCATAAACATAACCCTAACCCTAAGAGAACACTAACCCTAAACCTAACCCTAACCCTAACCCTAACCCTAACCCTAACCCCAACCCTAACCCTAACCCTAACCCTAACTCTAAGAGAACCCTAACCCTAACCCTAACCCTAACCCTAACCCTAACTCTAACCCAAACCCTTACCCTAAACCTAACCCTAACCCTAACCCTAACCCTAAACCTAAGAGAACACTAACACTAACCCTAACACTAACCCTAATCCTAACCCTAATCCTAACCCTAACCCTAACCCTAAACCTAACAGTAACCCTAACCCTAACCCTAACACTAAAACTAAGAGAACCCTAACACTAACAGTAAGAGAACACTAACCCTAACGCTAAGAGAACTCTAACCTTAACCCTAACCCTAACCCTATTCCTAACCCTAACCTAACCCTAAACCTAACCCTTACCCTAACCCTAACCCTAACCCTAACCTTAACCCTAACCCTAAGAGAACACTAACCCTAACCCTAACCCTAACCCTAACCCTAACCATAACCCTAACCCTAACCCTAAGAGAACCCTAACCCTAACCCCAACCCTAACCCTAACCATAACCCAAACCCTAACCCTACATCCACCCTAACACTACCCCTAACGCTAAACCTAACCCTAACCCTAACCATTATCTTAATCCTAACCGTAACCCTAACCCTAACTCTAACACTAACCCTAAACCTAACCCTAACCCTAACCCTAACCCTAATCCTAACCCTAAGAGAACCCTAAACCTAAGAGAACCCTAACCCTAAGAGAACCCTGACCCTAACCCTAACCCGAAACCTAACCCTAACCCTAACCTTAACCCTAACCTTAAGAGAACACTAACCCTAAACCTAACCCTAACCCTAAACGTAACCCTAACCCTAACCCTAACCCTAACCCTAACCCTAACCCTAACCCTAACCCTAACCCTAACCCTAACAAGAGAACCCTAACCCTAACCCTAACCCTAACGCTAACACTAACCCTAATCATAAACCTAACCCTAACCCTAACCTTAACCCTAACTCTAACCCTAACACTAACCCTAACCCTAAGAGAACCCTAACCCTAACTCTAACCCTAACGCTATCACTAACCCTAACCCTAAGAGAACCCTAAACCTAACCCTTACCCTAACCCTAAACCTAACCCTAACCCTAACCCTAACCCTAACCCTAACCCTAAGCCTAACCCTAACCCTAACCCTAACCCTAACCCTAAACCTAACCCTAACCCTAACCCTAACCCTAAACCTAACCCTAACACTAACATAACCCTAACCCTAACCCTAACCCTAACCCTAACCCTAATCCTAACCCTAAGAGAACCCTAAACCTAACCCCAAGCCTAAACCTAAGCCTAAGCCTAACCCTAACCCTAACCCTAACCCTAACCCTAACCCTAACCCTAACCCTAATCCTTACAATAAGAGAACACTAACCCTAACCCTAACCCTAACCCTAACCCTAACCCTAAGATAACTCTAAACCTAACCCTAAGATTACCCTAACCCTAACCATAACGCTAACCGTAAGAGAACACTAACCCTAACC
>NW_028181405.1:230000-240000 GCF_964211825.1 Aythya ferina | reverse complement strand
AACTCTAACTCTAACCCTAATCCTAACCCTAACCCTAACCCTAAGAGAACCCTAAGAGAACCCTAACCCTAACCCTAACCCTAACCCTAACCCTAACCCTAACCCTAACCGTAACCCTAACCCAAACCCTAACCCGAACCCTAACCCTAACCCTAACCCTAACCCTAACCCTAAGAGAACACTAACCCTAACCCTAACCCTAACCCTAACCCTAACCCTAACCACAACCCTAACCCTAACCCTAACCCTAAGCCTAACCTAATCTTAAACCTAAGAGAACCCTAACCCTACCCCTAATCCTAACCCTAACCCTAATCCTAAGAGAACACTAACCCTAACCCTAACCATAAACCTAACCATAACCCTACACCTAAGAGAACACTAACCCTAACCCTAACCCTAACCCTATCCCTAACACTAAACCTAACCCTAATCCTAACCCTAACCCTAACCCTAGCCCTAAACCTACCCCTAACCCTAACACTAACCTTAAGCATAACCCTAAGAAAACACTAACCCTAACCCTAACCCTAACCGTAACCCTAACCCTAACCCTAATCCTAACCATAACCCTAACCCTAACCCTTACTCTAACCCTAACCCTACCCTAACCCTAACCCTAACCCTAACCCTTACCCTAACCCTAACCCTAACCCTAACCCTAACCCCAAGAGAACACTAACCCTAACCCTTACCCTAACCCTATCCCTAACCCTAACCCTAACCCCAACCCTAACCCTAACCCTAACCATAACGCTAACCCTAACCCTAACCTTAAACCTAACCCTAACCCTAACCCTTACCCTTACCCTAACCCTAAACCTAACCCTAACCCTAAGAGAACACTAAACCTAAACCTAACCCTAAGCCTAACCCTAACCCTAACCCTAACCGTAACTCTAAGCCTAAAACTAACACTAACCCTAACCCTAATCCTAACCCTAAACCTAACCCTAACCCTAACCCTAACCCTAACCCTAACCCTAACCCTAAACCTAAATTTAACCCTAACCCTAACCCTAACCCTAACCCTAACCCTAACCCTAACCCTAAGAGAACACTAACCCTAACCCTAAACCTAACCCTAACCGTAACCCTAAACCTATCCCTAACCCTAACCCTAACCCTAACCCTAACCCTAACCCTAAGCCTTACCCTAACCCTTAAGAAAACCCTAACCCTAACCCTAACCCTAACCCTAACCCTAAGCCTAACCTAATCCTAACCCTAAGAGAACCCTAACCCTACCCCTAATCCTAACCCTAACCCTAACCCTAATAGAACTCTAACCCTAACCCTAACCCTAAACCTAACCATAACCCTACACCTAAGAGAACACTAACCGTAACCCTAACCCTAACCCTAACACTAACCCTAACCCTAATCCTAAACCTAACCCTAACCCTAGCCCTAAACCTAACCCTAACCATAACCCTAACCCTAAAACTAACCCTAAGCCTAACCCTAAGAGAACACTAACCCTAACCCTAACCCTAACCCGAACCGTAACCCTAAACCTAACCCTAATCCTAACCCTAACACTAACCCTAACCCTAACCCTAAAACTAACCCTAACCCTAATCCTAACCCTATCCCTAAACCTAACCCTAACACTAACCCTAACCCTAATCCTAACCCTAACCCTAACCCTAGCCCTAAACCTAACACTAACCCTAACCCTAACACTAACCTTAAGCCTAACCCTAAGAGAACACTAACCGTAACCCTAACCCTAACCCTAACCCTAACCCTAACGCTAAGAGAACACTAACCCTAACCCTTACCCTAACCCTAACCCTAACCCAAACCCTAACCCTAACCCTAACCCTAACCCTAAACCTAACCCTAAACCTAACCCTAACCCTAACCCTAAACCTAACCCTAACCATTACCCTAACCCTAACCCTTACGCTAACCCTAAGAGAACACTAACCCTAACCCTAACCCTAACCCTAACTCTAACCCTGACCCTAACCCTAAACCTAACCCTAACCCTAACCCTAACCCTAACCCTAACCCTAACCCTAACACTAACACTAACCCTAATCCTAACCCTAACCCTAACCCTAACCCTAACCCTAACCCTAACCCTAACCCTAACCCTAACCTAACCCTAAACCTAAGAGAACACAAACCCTAACCCTTACCCTAACCCTAACATTAACCCTAACACTAACCCTAAGAGACCACTAACCCTAACCCTAACCCTAACCCTAACCCTAACCCTAAAACTAAACCTAACACTAACCCAAACCCTAATCCTTACCCTTACCCTAACCCTAACCCTAACCCTAACCCTAACCCTAACCCTAACCCTTATCCTAACCGTAACCGTAAGAGAACACTAACCCTAACCCTAACCCTAACCCCAACCCTAACCCTAACCGTAACCCTAACCCTAACCCTAAACCTAACACTAACCCTAACACTAATCCTAACCCTAACCCTAACCCTAACCCTAACCCTAACTTTAACCCTAAACCTAACCCTAACCCTAACCCCAACTTTAACTCTAACCATAAGAGCACACTAACCCTAACCCTAACACTAACCCTAACCCTAACCCTAACCCTAACCCTAACCCTTACCATAACCCTAACCCTAACCCTAACCCTAACCCTAACCCTAACCCTAACCCTAAACCTAAACCTAACGCTAAACCTAACCCTAACCCTAACCCTAACCCTTACCCTAACCCTAAAACTAACCCTAACACTAATCCTAACCCTAACCCTAATCCTAACCCTAGACCTAACCCTAAACCTAACCCTAACCCTAACCCTAACCCTAACCCTAACCCTAACTCTAACTCTAACCCTAATCCTAACCCTAACCCTAACCCTAAGAGAACCCTAAGAGAACCCTAACCCTAACCCTAACCCTAACCCTAACCGTAACCCTAACCCAAACCCTAACCCGAACCCTAACCCTAACCCTAACCCTAACCCTAACCCTAACCCTAACCCTAAGAGAACACTAACCCTAACCCTAACCCTAACCCTAACCCTAACCGTAACCCTAACCCTAACCCTAACCATAACCCTAACCCTAACCCTAACCCTAAGCCTAACCTAATCTTAACCCTAAGAGAACCCTAACCCTACCCCTAATCCTAACCCTAACCCTAACCCTAAGAGAACACTAACCCTAACCCTAACCCTAAACCTAACCATAACCCTACACCTAAGAGAACACTAACCCTAACCCTAACCCTAACCCTATCCCTAACACTAACCCTAACCCTAATCCTAACCCTAACCCTAACCCTAGCCCTAAACCTAACCCTAACCCTAACACTAACCTTAAGCATAACCCTAAGAAAACACTAACCCTAACCCTAACCCTAACCGTAACCCTAACCCTAACCATAACCCTAACCCTAACCCTAACCCTAAGCCTAACCTAATCTTAACCCTAAGAGAACCCTAACCCTACCCCTAATCCTAACCCTAACCCTAATCCTAAGAGAACACTAACCCTAACCCTAACCATAAACCTAACCATAACCCTACACCTAAGAGAACACTAACCCTAACCCTAACCCTAACCCTATCCCTAACACTAACCCTAACCCTAATCCTAACCCTAACCCTAACCCTAGCCCTAAACCTACCCCTAACCCTAACACTAACCTTAAGCATAACCCTAAGAAAACACTAACCCTAACCCTAACCCTAACCGTAACCCTAACCCTAACCCTAATCCTAACCATAACCCTAACCCTAACCCTTACTCTAACCCTAACCCTACCCTAACCCTAACCCTAACCCTAACCCTTACCCTAACCCTAACCCTAACCCTAACCCTAACCCCAAGAGAAAACTAACCCTAACCCTTACCCTAACCCTATCCCTAACCCTAACACTAACCCCAACCCTAACCCTAACCCTAACCATAAGGCTAAACCTAACCCTAACCCTAAACCTAACCCTAACCCTAACCCTTACCCTTACCCTAACCCTAAACCTAACCCTAACCCTAAGAGAACACTAAACCTAAACCTAACCCTAAGCCTAACCCTAACCCTAACCCTAACCGTAACTCTAAGCCTAAAACTAACACTAACCCTAACCCTAATCCTAACCCTAAACCTAACCCTAACCCTAACCCTAACCCTAACCCTAACCCTAACCCTAACCCTAACCCTAAACCTAAATTTAACCCTAACCCTAACCCTAACCCTAACCCTAACCCTAACCCTAACCCTAAGCCTAAGAGAACACTAACCCTAACCCTAAACCTAACCCTAACCGTAACCCTAAACCTATCCCTAACCCTAACCCTAACCCTAACCCTAACCCTAAGCCTTACCCTAACCCTTAAGAAAACCCTAACCCTAACCCTAACCCTAACCCTAACCGTAAGCCTAACCTAATCCTAACCCTAAGAGAACCCTAACCCTACCCCTAATCCTAACCCTAACCCTAACCCTAATAGAACTCTAACCCTAACCCTAACCCTAAACCTAACCATAACCCTACACCTAAGAGAACACTAACCGTAACCCTAACCCTAACCCTAACACTAACCCTAACCCTAATCCTAAACCTAACCCTAACCCTAGCCCTAAACCTAACCCTAACCATAACCCTAACCCTAAAACTAACCCTAAGCCTAACCCTAAGAGAACACTAACCCTAACCCTAACCCTAACCCGAACCGTAACCCTAACCCTAACCCTAATCCTAACCCTAACACTAACCCTAACCCTAACCCTAAAACTAACCCTAACCCTAATCCTAACCCTATCCCTAAACCTAACCCTAACACTAACCCTAACCCTAATCCTAACCCTAACCCTAACCCTAGCCCTAAACCTAACACTAACCCTAACCCTAACACTAACCTTAAGCCTAACCCTAAGAGAACACTAACCGTAACCCTAACCCTAACCCTAACCCTAACCCTAACGCTAAGAGAACACTAACCCTAACCCTTACCCTAACCCTAACCCTAACCCAAACCCTAACCCTAACCCTAACCCTAACCCTAAACCTAACCCTAAACCTAACCCTAACCCTAACCCTAAACCTAACCCTAACCATTACCCTAACCCTAACCCTTACGCTAACCCTAAGAGAACACTAACCCTAACCCTAACCCTAACCCTAACTCTAACCCTGACCCTAACCCTAAACCTAACCCTAACCCTAACCCTAACCCTAACCCTAACCCTAACCCTAACCCTAACCCTAACACTAACACTAACCCTAATCCTAACCCTAACCCTAACCCTAACCCTAACCCTAACCCTAACCCTAACCCTAACCCTAACCTAACCCTAAACCTAAGAGAACACAAACCCTAACCCTTACCCTAACACTAACATTAACCCTAACACTAACCCTAAGAGACCACTAACCCTAACCCTAACCCTAACCCTAACCCTAACCCTAAAACTAAACCTAACACTAACCCAAACCCTAATCCTTACCCTTACCCTAACCCTAACCCTAACCCTAACCCTAAGAGAACCCTAAACCTAACCCTAATCCTAACCCTATCCCTAACCCTAACCGTAACCCTAACCCTAACCCTAACCCTAACCCTTATCCTAACCATAACCGTAAGAGAACACTAACCCTAACCCTAACCCTAACCCCAACCCTAACCCTAACCCTAACCCTAACCCTAACCCTAACACTAACCCTAACACTAATCCTAACCCTAACCCTAACCCTAACCCTAACCCTAACTTTAACCCTAAACCTAACCCTAACCCTAACCCCAACTTTAACTCTAACCATAAGAGCACACTAACCCTAACCCTAACACTAACCCTAACCATAACCCTAACCCTAACCCTTACCATAACCCTAACCCTAACCCTAACCCTAACCCTAACCCTAACCCTAACCCTAACCCTAAACCTAACGCTAATCCTAACCCTAACCCTAACCCTAACCCTTACCCTAACCCTAAAACTAACCCTAACACTAATCCTAACCCTAACCCTAATCCTAACCCTAGACCTAACCCTAAACCTAACCCTAACCCTAACCCTAACCCTAACCCTAACTCTAACTCTAACCCTAATCCTAACCCTAACCCTAACCCTAAGAGAACCCTAAGAGAACCCTAACCCTAACCCTAACCCTAACCCTAACCGTAACCCTAACCCAAACCCTAACCCGAACCCTAACCCTAACCCTAACCCTAACCCTAACCCTAACCCTAACCCTAAGAGAACACTAACCCTAACCCTAACCCTAACCCTAACCCTAACCGTAACCCTAACCCTAACCCTAACCATAACCCTAACCCTAACCCTAACCCTAAGCCTAACCTAATCTTAACCCTAAGAGAACCCTAACCCTACCCCTAATCCTAACCCTAACCCTAACCCTAAGAGAACACTAACCCTAACCCTAACCCTAAACCTAACCCTAACCCTATCCCTAACACTAACCCTAACCCTAACCCTAACCCTAACCGTAACCCTAAACCTATCCCTAACCCTAACCCTAACCCTAACCCTAACCCTAACCCTAAACCTAAGACTTACCCTAACCCTTAAGAAAACCCTAACCCTAACCCTAACCCTAATGCTAACCCTAACCCTAACACTTAGCCTAACCCTAACCCTAAACCCAACTCTAACCCTAAACCTAACTCTAACCCTAACACTAAACTTAACCCAAACCCTAACTTTAACCCTTGCCCTAAACCTAACCCTAACCCTAACGGTAAGAGAACATTAACCCTAAGCCTAACCCTAACCCTAACCCTAACCCTAACCCCAACTTTAACTCTAACCATAAGAGAACACTAACCCTAACCCTAACACTAACCCTAACCCTAACCCTAAACCTAACCCTTACCATAACCCTAACGCTAACCCTAACCCTAGCCCTAACCCTAACCCTAACCCTAACCCTAAACCTAACGCTAATCCTAACCCTAACCCTAACCCTAACCCTTACCCTAACCCTAAAACTAACCCTAACCCTAATCCTAACCCTAACCCTAATCCTAACCTTAGACCTAACCCTAAACCTAACCCTAACCCTAACCCTAACCCTAACTCTAACCCTAATCCTAACCCTAACCCTAACCCTAAGAGAACCCTAAGAGAACCCTAACCCTAACCCTAACCCTAACCCTAACCCTAACCGTAACCCTAACCCAAACCCTAACCCGAACCCTAACCCTAACCCTACCCCTAACCCTAACCCTAACCCTAAGAGAACACTAACCCTAACCCTAACCCTAAACCTAACCCTAACCCTAACCATAACCCTAACCCTAACCCTAACCCTAAGCCTAACCTAATCTGAACCCTAAGAGAACCCTAACCCTACCCCTAATCCTAACCCTAACCCTAACCCTAAGAGAACACTAACCCTAACCCTAACCCTAAACCAAACCATAACCCTACACCTAAGAGAACACTAACCCTAACCCTAACCCTAACCCTATCCCTAACACTAACCCTAACCCTAATCCTAACCATAACCCTAACCCTAGCCCTAAACCTAACCCTAACCCTAACACTAACCTAAGCATAACCCTAAGAAAACACTAACCCTAACCCTAACCCTAACCGTAACCCTAACCCTAACCCTAATCCTAACCATAACCCTAACCCTAACCCTTACTCTAACCCTAACCCTACCCTAACCCTAACCCTAACCCTAACCCTTACCCTAACCCTAACCCTAACCCTAACCCTAACCCCAAGAGAACACTAACCCTAACCCTTACCCTAAGAGAACCCTAACACTAACACTAACCCTAACCCCAACCCTAACCCTAACCCTAACCATAACGCTAACCCTAAACCTAACCCTAAACCTAACCCTAACCCTAACCCTTACCCTTACCCTAACCCTAAACCTAACCCTAACCCTAAGAGAACACTAAACCTAAACCTAACCCTAAGCCTAACCCTAACCCTAACCCTAACCGTAACTCTAAGCCTAAAACTAACACTAACCCTAAACCTAATCCTAATCCTAAACCTAACCCTAACCCTAACCCTAACCCTAACCCTAACCCTAACCCTAACCCTAACCCTAACCCTAAACCAAAATTTAACCCTAACCCTAACCCTAACCCTAACCCTAACCCTAACCCTAAGAGAACACTAACCCTAACCCTAACCCTAACCCTAACCGTAACCCTAAACCTATCCCTAACCCTAACCCTAACCCTAACCCTAACCCTAACCCTAACCCTAACCCTAACCCTAAGCCTTACCATAACCCGTAAGAAAACCCTAACCCTAACCCTAAACCTAACCCTAACCCTAAGCCTAACCTAATCCTAACCCTAAGAGAACCCTAACCCTACCCCTAATCCTAACCCTAACCCTAACCCTAATAGAACTCTAACCCTAACCCTAACCCTAAACCTAACCATAACCCTACACCTAAGAGAACACTAACCGTAACCCTAACCCTAACCCTAACACTAACCCTAACCCTAATCCTAAACCTAACCCTAACCCTAGCCCTAAACCTAACCCTAACCCTAACCCTAACCCTAAAACTAACCCTAAGCCTAACCCTAAGAGAACACTAACCCTAACCCGAACCGTAACCCTAACCCTAACCCTAATCCTAACCCTAACCCTAACCCTAACCCTAACCCTAAAACTAACACTAACCCTAATCCTAACCCTATCCCTAAACCTAACCCTAACACTAACCCTAACCCTAATCCTAACCCTAACCCTAACCCTAGCCCTAAACCTAACACTAACCCTAACCCTAACACTAACCTTAAGCCTAACCCTAAGAGAACACTAACCGTAACCCTAACCCTAACCCTAACCCTAACCCTAACGCTAAGAGAACACTAACCCTAACCCTAACCCAAACCCTAACGCTAACCCTAACCCTAAGCCTAACCCTAACCCTAACCCTAAACCTAACCCTAACCATTACCCTAACCCTAACCCTTACGCTAACCCTAAGAGAACACTAACCCTAACCCTAACCCTAACCCTAACCCTAACCATAACCCTAAACCTAGCCCTAACCCTAACCCTAACCCTAACCCTAACCCTAACACTAACACTAACCCTAATCCTAACCCTAACCCTAACCCTAACCCTAACGCTAACCCTAACCGTAACCCTAACCCTAACCCTAACCCTAACCCTAACCTAACCCTAAACCTAACAGAACACAAACCCTAACCCTTACCCTAACCCTAACATTAACCCTAACCCTAACCCTAAGAGACCACTAACCCTAACCCTAACCCTAACCCTAACCCTAACCCTAAAACTAAACCTAACCCTAACCCAAACCCTAATCCTTACCCTTACCCTAACCCTAACCCTAACCCTAAGAGAACCCTAAACCTAACCCTAAACCTAACCCTATCCCTAACCCTAACGGTAACCCTAACCCTAACCCTAACCCTAACCCTTATCCTAACCATAACCGTAAGAGAACACTAACCCTAACCCTAACCCTAACCCCAACCCTAACCCTAACCGTAACCCTAACCCTAACCCTAACCCTAACACTAACCCTAACACTAATCCTAACCCTAACCCTAACCCTAAACCCAACTTTAACTCTAACCATAAGAGCACACTAACCCTAACCCTAACACTAACCCTAACCCTAACCCTAACCCTTACCATAACCCTAACCCTAACCCTAACCCTAACCCTAACACTAACCCTAAACCTAACGCTAATCCTAACCCTAACGCTAACCCTAACCCTTACCCTAACCCTAAAACTAACCCTAACACTAATCCTAACCCTAACCCTAATCCTAACCCTAGACCTAACCCTAAACCTAACCCTAACCCTAACCCTAACCCTAACTCTAACTCTAACCCTAATCCTAACCCTAACCCTAACCCTAAGAGAACCCTAAGAGAACCCTAACCCTAACCCTAACCCTAACCCTAACCGTAACCCTAACCCAAACCCTAACCCGAACCCTAACCCTAACCCTAACCCTAACCCTAACCCTAACCCTAACCCTAAGAGAACACTAACCCTAACCCTAACCCTAACCCTAACCCTAACCCTAAC
>NW_028181405.1:137500-142500 GCF_964211825.1 Aythya ferina | reverse complement strand
CTAACGCTAAACCTAACCCTAACCCTAACCCTAACACTAACACTAAACGTAAACCTAACCATAAACCTAACCCTAACCCTAACCCTAACACTAAGAGAACACTAACCAAAAACCTAAACCTACCCCTAACCCTAACCCTAACCCTAACCCTAATCCTAACCCTACCCCTAACCCTAACCCTAACCCTAACCCTAAACCTAACCCTAACCCTAACCTTAACCCTAACCCTAACCCTAACCCTAACCCTAACCCTAACCCTAACCCTAACCCTAACCCAAATCCTAAGAGAACACTAACTCTAAACCTCAGAGAACATTAACCCTAACCCTAAACCTAACCCTAACGCTAACCCTAACCCTAACCCTAACCCTAACCCTAAGAGAACCCTAACCCTAACCCGAAGAGAACCCTAAACCTAACCCTAATCCTAACCCGAACCCTAAACCTAACAGAATACTAACCCTAACCCTAACCCTAACCCTAAGAGAACCCTAACCCTAACCCTAAGAGAACACTAAACCTAACCCTAATCCTAACCCGAACCCTAACACTAACCCTAACCCTAACCCTAACCCTAACCCTAACCCTAACCCTAACCCTAACCCTAACCCTAACCCTAACCCTAACCCTAACCCTAACCCTAAATCTAACCCTAACCCTAACCCTAACCCTAACCCTAACCCTAACCCTAACCCTAACCCTAACCCTAAAACTAACCGTAACCCTAAGAGAACACTAACCCTAACCCTAACCCTAACCCTAATCCTAACCCTAACCCTAACCCTAACCCTAACCCTAACCCTAACCCTAACCCTAACCCTAACCCTAACCCTAACCCTAAGAGAACACTAACCCTAACCCTAACCCTAACCCTAACCCTAACCCTAACACTAACCATAAACCTAACCCTAACCCTAACCCTAACCCTAACCCTAAACTTAACCCTAAGCCTAAGCCTAAACTTAAGCCTAAGCCTAAACCTAAGCCTAACCCTAACCCTAACCCTAACAATAAGAGAACCCTAACCCTAACCCTAACCCTAACCCTAAGAGAACACTATCCCTAACCCTAACCGTAACCTTAACCCTAACCCTAACCCTAAACCTAACCCTAACCCTAACCCTAACCCTATCCCTAACCCTAACCCTAACCTTAACCGTAACCCTAACCCTAACCCTAACCCTAACAGAACTCTAACCCTAAATCTAAGGGAACCCTAACCCTAACCCTAACACTAACCCTAACCATAACCATAAGAGAACCCTAAACCTAAACCTAACGCTAACCCTTACCCTAACCCTAACTGGAACACTAACCCTAACCCTAACCCTAAGAGAACACTAACCCTAACCCAACCCTAACCGTAACCCTAACCCTAAACCTAACCCTAACCCTAAGAGAACACTAACCCTAACCCTAACCCTAATCCTAACCCTAACCCTAAACCTAACCCTAACCATAACCCTAACCCTAACCCTAACGCTAACCCTAACCCTAACCTTAACCCTAACCGTAACCCTAATCCTAAACCTAACCCTAACCCTAACCCTATCCCTAAATCTAACCCTAACCCTAACCCTAACTCTAAGAGAACACTAGCCCTAACCCTAACCCTAAACCTAACCCTAACCCTAACCCTAACCATAAGAGAACACTAACCCTAACCCTAACCCTAACCCTAACCCTAAGAGAACACTAACCCTGACCCTATCCCTTACCCTAACCCTAATCCTAACCCTAACCCTAACCCTAACCCTAACCCTAACCCTAACCCTAACCCTAACCCTAAGAGAACACTAACCCTAACCCTAACCCTAACCCTAACCCTAACCCTAACACTAACCATAAACCTAACCCTAACCCTAACCCTAACCCTAACCCTAAACTTAACCCTAAGCCTAAGCCTAAACTTAAGCCTAAGCCTAAACCTAAGCCTAACCCTAACCCTAACCCTAACAATAAGAGAACACTAACCCTAACCCTAACCCTAACCCTAAGAGAACACTAACCCTGACCCTATCCCTTACCCTAACCCTAACCCTAATCCTAACCCTAACCCTAACCCTAACCCTAACCCTAACCCTAACCCTAACCCTAACCCTAACCCTAACCCTAACCCTAAGAGAACACTAACCCTAACCCTAACCCTAACCCTAACCCTAATCCTAACCCTAACCCTAACCCTAACCCTAACCCTAACACTAACCCTAAATCTTACCCTAAATCTAACCCTAACAATAACTCTAAGAGAACACTAACCCTAACCCTAACCCTAACCCTAAAACTAACCATAACCCTAAACCTATCCCTAACCCTAACCCTAACTCTAACCCTGACCCTAACCCTAACCCTAACCCTAAACCTAACCCTAACCCTAACCATAAGAGAACCCTAACACTAACCCTAAGAGAACAGTAACCCTAACCCTAACCCTAACACTAACCCTAACACTTACCCTAAGAGAACACTAAACTTAAACATAACCCAAACCCTAATCCTAACCCTAACCCTATCCCTAACCCTAACCCTAACCCTAACCCTAACGCTAAACCTAACCCTAACCCTAACCCTAACACTAACACTAAACGTAAACCTAACCATAAACCTAACCCTAACCCTAACCCTAACACTAAGAGAACACTAACCAAAAACCTAAACCTACCCCTAACCCTAACCCTAACCCTAACCCTAATCCTAACCCTACCCCTAACCCTAACCCTAACCCTAACCCTAAACCTAACCCTAACCCTAACCTTAACCCTAACCCTAACCCTAACCCTAACCCTAACCCTAACCCTAACCCAAATCCTAAGAGAACACTAACTCTAAACCTCAGAGAACATTAACCCTAACCCTAAACCTAACCCTAACGCTAACCCTAACCCTAACCCTAACCCTAACCCTAAGAGAACCCTAACCCTAACCCTAAGAGAACCCTAAACCTAACCCTAATCCTAACCCGAACCCTAAACCTAACAGAATACTAACCCTAACCCTAACCCTAACCCTAAGAGAACCCTAACCCTAACCCTAAGAGAACACTAAACCTAACCCTAATCCTAACCCGAACCCTAACACTAACCCTAACCCTAACCCTAACCCTAACCCTAACCCTAACCCTAAACCTAACCCTAACCCTAACCCTAACCCTAACCCTAAATCTAACCCTAACCCTAACCCTAACCCTAACCCTAACCCTAACCCTAACCCTAACCCTAAAACTAACCGTAACCCTAAGAGAACACTAACCCTAACCCTAACCCTAACCCTAATCCTAACCCTAACCCTAACCCTAACCCTAACCCTAACCCTAACCCTAACCCTAACCCTAACCCTAACCCTAAGAGAACACTAACCCTAACCCTAACCCTAACCCTAACCCTAACCCTAACACTAACCATAAACCTAACCCTAACCCTAACCCTAACCCTAACCCTAAACTTAACCCTAAGCCTAAGCCTAAACTTAAGCCTAAGCCTAAACCTAAGCCTAACCCTAACCCTAACCCTAACAATAAGAGAACCCTAACCCTAACCCTAACCCTAACCCTAAGAGAACACTATCCCTAACCCTAACCGTAACCTTAACCCTAACCCTAACCCTAAACCTAACCCTAACCCTAACCCTAACCCTATCCCTAACCCTAACCCTAACCTTAACCGTAACCCTAACCCTAACCCTAACCCTAACAGAACTCTAACCCTAAATCTAAGGGAACCCTAACCCTAACCCTAACACTAACCCTAACCATAACCATAAGAGAACCCTAAACCTAAACCTAACGCTAACCCTTACCCTAACCCTAACTGGAACACTAACCCAAACCCTAACCCTAAGAGAACACTAACCCTAACCCAACCCTAACCGTAACCCTAACCCTAAACCTAACCCTAACCCTAAGAGAACACTAACCCTAACCCTAACCCTAATCCTAACCCTAACCCTAAACCTAACCCTAACCATAACCCTAACCCTAACCCTAACGCTAACCCTAACCCTAACCTTAACCCTAACCGTAACCCTAATCCTAAACCTAACCCTAACCCTAACCCTATCCCTAAATCTAACCCTAACCCTAACCCTAACTCTAAGAGAACACTAGCCCTAACCCTAACCCTAAACCTAACCCTAACCCTAACCCTAACCATAAGAGAACACTAACCCTAACCCTAACCCTAACCCTAACCCTAACCCTAAGAGAACACTAACCCTGACCCTATCCCTTACCCTAACCCTAACCCTAATCCTAACCCTAACCCTAACCCTAACCCTAACCCTAACCCTAACCCTAACCCTAACCCTAACCCTAAGAGAACACTAACCCTAACCCTAACCCTAACCCTAACCCTAACCCTAACCCTAACCCTAACCCTAACCCTAACCCTAACCCTAACCCTAACCCTAACCCTAACCCTAACCCTAACCCTAACCCTAACCCTAACCCTAACCCTAACCCTAACCCTAACCCTAACCCTAACCCTAACCCTAACCCTAACCCTAACCCTAACCCTAACCCTAACCCTAACCCTAAGAGAACACTAACCCTAACCCTAACCCTAACCCTAACCCTAATCCTAACCCTAACCCTAACACTAACCCTAACCCTAACACTAACCCTAAATCTTACCCTAAATCTAACCCTAACAATAACTCTAAGAGAACACTAACCCTAACCCTAACCCTAACCCTAAAACTAACCATAACCCTAAACCTATCCCTAACCCTAACCCTAACTCTAACCCTGACCCTAACCCTAACCCTAACCCTAAACCTAACCCTAACCCTAACCATAAGAGAACCCTAACACTAACCCTAAGAGAACAGTAACCCTAACCCTAACCCTAACACTAACCCTAACACTTACCCTAAGAGAACACTAAACTTAAACATAACCCAAACCCTAATCCTAACCCTAACCCTATCCCTAACCCTAACCCTAACCCTAACCCTAACGCTAAACCTAACCCTAACCCTAACCCTAACACTAACACTAAACGTAA
>NW_028181405.1:122500-125000 GCF_964211825.1 Aythya ferina | reverse complement strand
ACTAACCCTAACCCTAACCCTAACCCTAACCCTAACCCTAACCCTAACCCTAACCCTAACCCTAACCCTAACCCTAAATATAACCCTAACCCTAACCCTAACCCTAACCCTAACCCTAACCCTAACCCTAAAACTAACCGTAACCCTAAGAGAACACTAACCCTAACCCTAACCCTAACTCTAATCCTTACCCTAACCCTAACCCTAACCCTAACCCTAACCCTAACCCTAACCCTAACCCTAACAGAACACTAACCCTAACCCTAACCCTAACCCTAACCCTAACCCTAACCCTAACACTAACCATAAACCTAACCCTAACCCTAACCCTAACCCTAACCCTAAACTTAACCCTAAGCCTAAGCCTAAACTTAAGCCTAAGCCTAAACCTAAGCCTAACCCTAACCCTAACCCTAACAATAAGAGAACCCTAACCCTAACCCTAACCCTAACCCTAAGAGAACACTATCCCTAACCCTAACCGTAACCTTAACCCTAACCCTAACCCTAAACCTAACCCTAACCGTAACCCTAACCCTATCCCTAACCCTAAACCTAACCTTAACCCTAACCCTAACCCTAACCCTAACCCTAACAGAACTCTAACCCTAAATCTAAGGGAACCCTAACCCTAACCCTAAACCTAACACTAACCCTAACCATAACCATAAGAGAACCCTAAACCTAAACCTAACGCTAACCCTTACCCTAACCCTAACTGTAACACTAACCCTAACCCTAACCCTAAGAGAACACTAACCCTAACCCAACCCTAACCGTAACCCTAACCCTAACCCTAACCCTAACCCTAACCCTAAGAGAACACTAACCCTAACCCTAACCCTAATCCTAACCCTAACCCTAAACCTAACCCTAACCATAACCCTAACCCTAACCCTAACGCTAACCCTAACCCTAACCTTAACCCTAACCGTAACCCTAATCCTAAACCTAACCCTAAACCTAACCCTATCCCTAAATCTAACCCTAACCCTAACCCTAACTCTAAGAGAACACTAGCCCTAACCCTAACCCTAAACCTAACCCTAACCCTAACCCTAACCCTAACCATAAGAGAACACTAACCCTAACCCTAACCCTAACCCTAAGAGAACACTAACCCTGACCCTAACCCTTACCCTAACCCTAACCCTAATCCTAACCCTAACCCTAACCATAAGAGAACCCTAACACTAACCCTAAGAGAACAGTAACCCTAACCCTAACCCTAACCCTAACACTAACCCTAACACTTACCCTAAGAGAACACTAAACTTAAACATAACCCAAACCCTAATCCTAACCCTAACCCTATCCCTAACCCTAACACTAACCCTAACCCTAACGCTAAACCTAACCCTAACCCTAACCCTAACACTAACACTAAACGTAAACCTAACCATAAACCTAACCCTAACCCTAACCCTAACCCTAACACTAAGAGAACACTAACCAAAAACCTAAACCTAACCCTAACCCTAACCCTAACCCTAACCCTAATCCTAACCCTACCCCTAACCCTAACCCTAACCCTAACCCTAACCCTAAACCTAACCCTAACCTTAACCCTAACCCTAACCCTAACCCTAACCCTAACCCAAATCGTAAGAGAACACTAACTCTAAACCTCAGAGAACATTAACCCTAACCCTAAACCTAACCCTAACCCTAACCCTAACCCTAACCCTAACGCTAACCCTAAATCTAACCCTAAACCTAACCCTAAGCATAACCCAAACCCTAACCCTAACCCTAAGCCTAAGAGATCACTAACCAAAAACCTAACCCTAACCCTAACCCTAACCCTAACCCTAACTTTAACCCTAACCCTAACCCTAATCCTAACCCTAACCCTAACCCTAACCCTAACCCTAACACTAACCCTAAATCTTACCCTAAATCTAACCCTAACAATAACTCTAAGAGAACACTAACCCTAACCCTAACCCTAACCCTAAAACTAACCATAACCCTAAACCTATCCCTAACCCTAACCCTAACCCTAACTCTAACCCTGACCCTAACCCTAACCCTAACCCTAACCCTAACCCTAACCCTAACCATAAGAGAACCCTAACACTAACCCTAAGAGAACAGTAACCCTAACCCTAACCCTAACACTAACCCTAACACTTACCCTAAGAGAACACTAAACTTAAACATAACCCAAACCCTAATCCTAACCCTAACCCTATCCCTAACCCTAACCCTAACCCTAACCCTAACGCTAAACCTAACCCTAACCCTAACCCTAACACTAACACTAAACGTAAACCTAACCATAAACCTAACCCTAACCCTAACCCTAACACTAAGAGAACACTAACCAAAAACCTAAACCTACCCCTAACCCTAACCCTAACCCTAACCCTAATCCTAACCCTACCCCTAACCCTAACCCTAACCCTAACCCTAAACCTAACCCTAACCCTAACCTTAACCCTAACCCTAACCCTAACCCTAACCCTAACCCTAACCCTAACCCTAACCCTAACCCAAA